>NC_135565.1:20674708-20877208 GCF_964340395.1 Glandiceps talaboti | reverse complement strand
TTCCGCGCTTTCTATTAAAAACTTAAATACTGTCACCCACGTGACTTTTCCGCGTCTCCCATTGGCTTTTCTTGCAACATCCAGACAATAATATTCCTCTATTCCGATTGATTCAGCCTGAATATACTAGTAAATCTTTTCGCTCCCAGTCTAGAACTACTACAAGATAATCCATTATACCTATGATTTTAGGCTGGTTGTAAAGTAACCCGTTCGGTTGGTTCCTAAGTAATAATTTGAAGTAACACAAACACAAAAAAGTTGATCAAAATAACGATGATACACTGATAAATGCTAAGTAAACAAGTGCAAAATGCAATCACTTTATTTGTGTTACAATGAATGATAAACCCAATTGAAATGCCTAATGACAGATACAATATTAATAACCCTTCATTTCAAGTCAAAGCATTTTCTCACACCAAGATTCCCGTTTTTCGACCCAAAACACATCTCTGAGGTGATCATTTCCATTTATAGAATGAAATGTTTATGTGCTGAATTGCATAAAGTAATTTTGGTTTCGATTGAACACGACTAACATACTGATATCGTGTATTGATTAGGTCAACAAATACAGTCACTGATTTCGGCGAAAGGTTTCTTATCTGATGACCAATGGTTAACTACGAAAGGACAAAACAATTGTAGTACCAAGTCAACTTATTGAACTTCAAGAGGCATGTGATGTGTGTACAAGCTAAGGGTGCTAGTTGCCATAAATAGATAACGAGTATTTTGGCATCGAAATCATGACTAGACTATTCTTAGTTGACCCGACGGCGACAGAGCAAAATTTCCAATTGCAAATTCCTGTGCAAATACTAAGAAAAATCAGATACTATTGATGCACGTATCGAAACTTTTAAAAAAGCTGTTAAATTTTATCTGTGCAGTACAATAAGAGATACTGAAATCATCGAGTTTATTCGCTATTAGTTAGTTTGCCTCCACGTTTTCCCTACTTCTGTTATTCTTTCCTATTTCATGTAGTTAAACACCTTTGCTTATCCCGCAACTTTCTTGAATTACTGTATGGACCCCACTGGAAACAAGTCGTTGACTCTGTGGGTTATCCAAGTAATTCAATAATTTGTACCAGTTTTTATTTGTATATCTGTGCTGTCTATCTTGTTGTTTTACTGAAATAAACTAACTAACTACCTAGCTAGCCAACTAGCTAGCCAACTAACTAACTAACTAACTAACTAACTAACTAACTAACTAACTAACTAACTAACTAACTAAGTTAACCTTGTTATTACAACTCTTGATAAAGCAAATCAAGGGCAAGCGGGTGGACGGGCAGTTACTTAATGTATGTATGTATGTATGTATGTATGTATGTATGTATGTATGTATGTATGTATGTATGTATGTGTGTGTGTGTGTATGTATGTATGTGTGTGTGTATGTATGTATGTATGTATGTATGTATGTATGTATGTATGTATGTATGTATGTACATGTATGCATGTATGTATGTATGTACATGTATGTATATATGTATGTATGTATGTATGTATGTATGTATGTATGTATGTATGTATGTATGTATGTATGGATGTATGGATGTGTATGGATGGATATATAGATATTAGATAAATAGATAGATAGATAGATAGATAGATAGATATATTATGTCAGGTTATACGAGAGTATTTGCAACACAACAATAGCTGAACGTGGAATCTGAATTCTCCGAATTTACTGCACGTTTCAAAACCACCTGTTTGATTGGTCATTTGGCATACAAAGAAAAACAACACCGCAACTCGATAGTGCTCACTCTACAACAAGAATCACGATGTTCTAACAACAAACAATTCCTTTGAGCTAAACTTGCATTTTTTTTCGTTTTTACAGAAAAAGTCACTGCTATTTCCTTGTCTGGATAAGTTGTCGTTAATCACGATTTCTAGTAAAATGCCATCCGCGGGAAAGTTCCAACGTTTACATAATTGTTTAACATTTCTTATAATAGTTCAGTTTTTCATTTTATTTGTGGTCTGTCCCATAATAATTATTACAATGTATGTACATTTTCAAAACGACATCGAAACGCTTGAAAGTTTGATAGGTACACTCAACATATCAACACCTTATCAGAGCGATTCCAACTACCGTGACACTATATTTGATTGTGATTCTCTATGTGCAGAATGTATTTCAGCAACTGACGACTGTCCGAAAATTTTACAACAATGTTGTGATATTGGTGGAATGCAGCTTAATGAGGTAAGACGTGTTAAACCAATAACATTCGTAAAAGTTTTTATACGTCGCCAAAGAAAATGAAATAATTTCCTAATTGTATTTATTTCATAAATGGTATTTCTGTAAATAATGCATACTTAACAAGGTGAAATCACAGTGTCAACTTGTAGTTATTCTGACATACATATGGTTTTGAGGTTTGTCAGCTACTGTATTTTATTCTCTAATTCTATCTTTAAAAAAAAGGGGGGGGGGGAAGAAAGAAACATTCGTCATTCGCAATTACAGACACATGCTATCAAGTTTAATGTATGCAAAATATTGAAATAAGTATGTAAAAATGTGTTAAGGGTTATAAACGGTAAACTTGTGGTGTCTGTAGTATTTCATCTGAAATTAAACGTTATTTACATCATCCTATTTCTTGCAACTTTTCAGTTCAAGTAATTATAGAGTCGAGTGCTTTCATATAATACAAGGCATATAAGAAAGTAATTTATGTGTTTGTGTGTATTTTGTGTATTTATCTGCAAAACAGAATATCGCTCGGAGCAATTCCCAGCACAAAAATATTTGTGTAATTTTTAAATGATCAATAAAATTACACAAACTCATATTACACCCTGATTACTGTTGTTCAGCCTTTATAACATGTAAACAGTTCGCGTATAAGCAAGACGACAGTACAACAGTATCTCATTACCGTACATGCAATTTAAATAACCCAAAGTACCGTCACACATTTACCGTGCGACCAGGGAGGTTTCATTCTGTAAGTCAGAATCCTGTCAAAAAGCTTTATATAAAGTTATAGAAGTAAATATTCAACAGAATATCTATGTCAATCCATGGAATATTAAGCAAAAGATAGAATAACTTTATATCTGTTCAAGTGACTGTTGACGAACATTTACTTCACAATTACAAATAATTTAATGTATAGGCGATCCATCATGGTACGAAATAAGAAGTGAAAAAAATGATGCCTCATGCGACATTCTTACTCTTTGCGTACTAGCTCATCCAGTCTGTGGTGATGGAGAAAATAACGGGATACTTTGACCAATTGCATGACTGTAAGTAGCAGAAGTAAATATTTACAATAGTACAATTTGTTGTTTATTGACTGACAGTAACGGAATTCACTACACATATGAACGGGGCTAGATCACGAAAGAGATATTTAATCATTATTAATAACTTTTACTGAATTAGCATTAAAGGTTAACAAATACTAACGTGCAAAATATACGTTTCTCGAAATGAGACGTCATCAATTGACAACAAGAAATGTACACACTGTCACAAGACGGGAAAATACGTCAAAATGAGTGGGGAAAATGTTCTTAAAATGAATAAAAAGAAATGTGAAGTAATTGAAACAGAAAAGATTATACCAGTGAATTTCTTAAACTATGCTTTAGAGATATTTTTAAAAGTGCAAGTGCGGATAGTGCTTGAGAACTGTCCATCATTCCGCAACCTACAAGACACAATAACATATTTGTACGTATCTCATATTATTTGTTTACAGCATGGTCGCAAACTAAAGTGGATAAAGTCGACATCGAATCTCTCGTCTTACATATACTAAGTCGCAACGATAAATCATGGAACTTTACAGATATAAGTGATCGCTTTCATCACATGTCCGCTGCTGCACATGTTACTGGGACGAGTAAAGGGTTTACGGAGAGTAAGTAATAATGAAAATATATCCCAGCCTATTTGCATCAATTGTCATACATCCCGACCATAAACACACACCCCTTTAATGTGTTATAATAGACTATAACTACTGTTTACCTCCTGGGTTTTAAAGTGGCCAAACTTTTAATTATTCTTTGCTATTGTGTTTCGGTTTCAAAACATTACAGGTGAATTATGACTTTGGTTGGCACGTTTCCCTTTGTCGTCAGGTATTACAAGTAATCGCGTTTTGTTTCTTGAAATTCTACCTGAGTTACGAAATGACATATATAACATGGCATAAGGTCGAACCACACCTCAGTTAGCTGTTCGCCTACGTATATTGATCGAAAGTAACCTAGTGACTATCTCAAGACATAACACAAGCTTCGACCCCGTTCTTATTATTGGGTAAAGTTTCTCGGTTCATTGAAATGGAAATAACCATGGATATATCAAACTAATATCCACCATTACATTTTGTGTCATGTGTTGATTACATTTTATTTTCGTGATCTGTGAAATTTAGTACAATTAATAAGCAAGACTGTGAAGTATGTGTTTCTATATATTTTAGATTCGCTGATTGCAGGTCAGGAGAAAGATAAAGTAAATGTTGGCCCATGGGAATGGAAATTTGGAACTTCTTCCATACACAACGTTGATGTCCATTATGACAACCTAGTTATACATGTACCTGGTTTATACTATGTGTACAGTCAGGTATGTGATATTTTCATTTTAAATATATTGCAGCTAGCTAGTAACTAAAACAATAAAATTGTAGGGTCTTTAAAATGATTTGTTGTTCAACGGTTGAAAATGTACAAGTCAAAGTTTTTAATTGAGCAGAATGAGAAAGAAATACAAACTGTATACCATATCTGCGACAGTTTCAATCAACAATCACAAGGTTATGACTGAGTATATAAATTCTCATGCAGGCATACTTCCGAGACGAGAGAACAGCAGATTCACGACTAAATACACGGGACATGCACTATTACTTACACTGGACTGTCTTAGGTACGTTTTTCGTAAACTATTTTACAATTCTACTAGTTGTCAATAATGTGTACTGCTTTGCCGGTTGAAACTCAGGAGACGAAGTAAAACAACCAATTTGTATACACTGCATATCTATAGCAACAAGGGGGTCAGTCGTTTGAACTTTTGTATGTTTAGTTTCGGACACTACACATAAAGGATTGGGAATACATCACGCCCTCTACGTTCGGATGATAGGTTGACATATCTTTACTATTGAGGAAAGGGGGCGTGTTTTGCATATATGTCATGTATATACCAAAACACAAAATATAGAAATACGAATATAAGTACGTGATGTCTTTTTTTTTGCACTTATTTCTATTCCAGAAACAGATGCCTACAACGACCCTATTACTTTGATGAAGAGTTGTTTCGCTAAACAAGATGACTATACATCAGATTTGTATTATTCGTCTTTTCATTCTGGAATGTTCAAGCTGAGGAAAGGAGATCGTATATACATGAAGGCATATCTACCAGATACTGTAGTATTGGACAACCGTCAAGAATCAACGTTCATGGGTTTATTTCTAGTAAATTTTGGAAATTAAGACATTGGACTGAAAGCATCTAATAATGACTGTTATTCAACTCTAAATTTTCAAAACCTAACTCCCAAAAAGCAATTTCATATTACTTATTTCACATTAAAAATTATATATTTTTGCTTGTAATGTGTGTAATGATCGACCAAACCAATAATTATATGCCTGATATTGAGGAACAATTAATTTGAAAGTTAACAATTACAGTTTTGTTTGTTTTTTCGTTTATACTGTTTCGTATTGTTTGACATAGGTGTAGTCTTATCCCTCTTCTGTAAAGAATAGACTACTACGAAAAACAGGACTGGAGAACTAATGGTTTATATTCATTTGTTACCTAAATTTACAGTTTGAATAAAATGTGTCGAAGTTTTACAATATAACATAATGGTAAGTCGTTTTTCCTATCAAATTATGAAAGTATAGTATTGCATGACGGAACACATTTGGCAAAATGCGACAAGTTGACCAGGAGAGTACTGCGTGATGGCGGTACGTGACATATATGGAAATATGGAATGGCCATTGAGAACTTGTAACTTCTTAAACTATTGCTTTTGATTCGTTCAGCAGTTTCATTTCTCTTGCATATATCAACTGATGAAGCGTGTATTCACTTGTTTAACATTCATATCTCATATCAATAAACCAGTGGGTTGCTATAATTGTATAAATTATATAGTTGTCTAAATTTTTCATTGATTCTAATTTGGGTATAAGTTTGATTTATAATAATACATCCTAATTAATAAACACATTTTCAAATTCAGTGGTATACGGTTTGATTATAGCTGTTATTAGATAAACTGTGGTTCAGACCACTTGTGTGGTATCAGACTGTGAGGAAACCCTGCTAAAGTAAACACTTACTGACACTAGAGAACATTTTGATGGTGAGATATTGCCATTCCTAATTTATTACTACTCGATGAAGAGAATGAAGCATACAAAAAGTAAAATCACATGTCAATAAATAAATGTCTTTAGCAGACACGATTGAAAAAAAATCCACAATGGTGTGATTGTTGTGGTAATAAAAAAGTGACACGTGATATTTCAAGACTACTAGTCCTGCAGATTAATCTTTTTATGTCACTCAATACATCAGATTGAAACGACTGATTTAAAAGACAAAATAAATAACATGTCTCGTTTAAATATATAACAGATCTTTACTGAACGGTGGCAGATAACAAACGCGGCACGTGACGGTGCCAAACTTTACACCTATTCATTATGTCTGAGAAGCACATCAATGTGTTCAACCGTGTCACGCACAATACATCAGTAATCGAACGCACATATTGTGAGTCCGGCCATGTTGTTGTTCTGATACTTGGCAACGAAAATAACTTTACACTGTTGAAAGCCAGAATCATTCTTGATGTATGTCAACGTGCCTGGCAACGTATTTACAATAGGTAATAGTACACATGTGTAGCAGGCGAGGAGAAGATACTGGATACAAATAGAATAAATAAATTTGTGTCAAATCTTTTGATCTTGGACACTGACTTTAGACTTAACAGCAAAGACCAAGACTAATGTAGCCACTGAAACTCAACATACATCAATTTTCTTGTTGACACACAAATTATCAAATTACCAAACTGTGGAATTTAATATGTGTAATTAAATAAGCGATACGACAGCCTTTGTTAAAATATATAGCAGCGATGTCTTTTGTCAATTTAATATTAACCTTTAACCAAACTTCAAAATAAAAGGCCAAGGAAAATGTCGCTACATTCTGTGGAAATTGAGATATGGTCGCCACTTGTGAAATGTCCAGATGACCCAGTTTTAGAGCAGGAAGAAACAGGAGTAAAGGGGGAAATCCTGTATTATTCGATAAAAAAAATAAGCTTATGCTATACTTAGCATCACTATAGTTCACATCTGGTTAAGTTTTAAACAAACCCAGTCGGCACTGGACACAGTTTGAATTTAGACTGCAGTGCTAGTGATAAGATGCTCTATTATATATACGAGCTAACCACTGAAAACCAACAATCCAAACTGTCGTTAAGATTTGAAATTAGATCTCAATGTTCGATATCTCTATGAATGTCTGAACAATATATATATATATATATATATATATATATATATATATATATATATATATATATATATATATATATATATATATATATATATATATATATATATATATACACGTATCGAAACTGAAACTAATCCACGTGACTGGATAATATAACAGCAATTTAGAGGGGGCTTGATAAAAAAGAACGTTCATGACGACAACTTCGTGGACAGTCCGATATGCCGGAAATGTCGCTTATACCCTATGTATAATTAGACGTTATTCCCCGATATTTTTTCTTCATTCAGCAAAAGAAAATACGAGCGACCTAAGGGGCCTTTGTCACCACGAGTCGCTAGACGAGTAGTGACAACAATTAGGTCACAGTTATTTTCCGGATGAATGAGAATAACATAACTATACCAGCGCCAACAATATCAAAGAAATCACTATGTTAGATACAAATACTCTTTCGGTTGTAAAAAATATCCCTTATGCATCTTGTATGTTTGAAAACAAATTGCATGATTACGAGTGACCTCTCGATAACATTTTATCACGTACCATTCATTATTATTATTATTATTATTATTATTATTATTATTATTATTATTATTATTATTAAGCTTTATTTCAACATTTTTGGAAGAATGCGTAGATTTATGAGAATGCACCAGCAATTTGTAAATTGTAAGATGCAAACAATTGTGATAATGTAGTTTTTAAAAAGCAGTTAAGATTATGCAAATAGACAGTCGAATCACGAGACATCAGTTTAGAAAGTATTATCAATATCACTATAACAGGTCGTTGAATGATGCGATACCATCATATAAAATGACATGGTAAATGGGAGAAAAATCAACAAAACAAGTTAACATAATCGTTGTAAAGAAATACCATTTATTAATGTGAAAATCTTAAAAGTTTAAAGCTTGTAACATCACAGCTCGATGGACATAAGGGAGCCTTCTGTGTTTACAGGGGGGAGGGCCGGTGGAAATCACACATGATCTGTTAAGTAAAACATTACATGACCCCCCCCCATTCTCCATTTGTAAAAAGTGACCCTTCCATTTGTCCCATTTTGTAAAACATGACCCTCCCCATGACAATTGCATATACTGAACGTTAATCAATACATACACATTAAATGATTTTTAATCTGTATTAGAAAGCAATATTTCTACATATAAAGTGACAAATAGTAAAAGACTGGCTAGTTACCTTTCTCTTATAATCATATACAATCTAGTTAGTATCTAAAACGTGCTTTCCGTGTTGTGCATACTCTGCCTGATCTGGTCACTTGTAAAAATTCCCTGATATCATCATCATCATCATCATCATCATCATCATCATCATCATCATCATCATCATCACGTTCACCTTCAGTACTGACATTATCAGTGTCATTCTAATATGACTCACTGGTACTACTTGAGTCAGTACATGTAGCACTGGCCGTGTTCTCTATGACATTCAAAACTAAATTATCATCATGATCATCATCATCATCATCATCATGATCATCATCATCATCACTGCTATCATCACCATCATATTTTAACAACAACATTCACGTACAGTGTGAGTGATAACATTTTTTCGACGATATCTACCTAGATGCTGGGTTATACTTGTCTCTTCACAATGATTTTGTAAATATTTTAAAGTTGCTCGACATTGTGTGAGAAGAGCCTTTGGCTCAACAATTTATCGAGTTTAAATAAAGTCAAATAATAATAATAATAATAAATTTTTTTTAAACTCAAGCGACGAAATTAGTTCTTGTTGAAAATTCGTTAAAATAGAAAGAACTTATTTCGTCGTTCATGCAATAGAATATGTTGATGGCAAGATATTGTAATTCCTATTAACTAGTTACAACATGATGAAGAATATGAAGCACAAGTAAATAAATGTCTCGCAGACCAGGGCTGTTATTTCTTCCACGACAATGCCTCTTGGCAGTGCGTCTTGGACGGTGCAGTAAAAGAGGTTGTGGATTACGACGATGACAATACTGTGATCGTTGAGTAATCAGAAACTAACACGTGATATAACAAGACTACTAGTCCAGAAGATTAGACTTTTTACGTGACTCAATGCATCAGATATTAATCTAGTTTGGTTTCTCCACGATTTCAGGAACACATTGGTGGGTATAATTGATTCACTGTGACCTATAATTTTTATGTCGCATTTTAAAAATGTTTGTTTTCGTCCTCAAGACTTGTAATCGGCTCTGTGCGCCTCAAAATCCACCGAGATTTCATTGACCACTGGGTTATCACAATCGCCAATCTAAGTATAATTATATTGTTAGCCACGGTCTGTACTAATAATTTCACTGACCACTGGGTTATCACTATCACCACTCTGTAAGTTACTTGTAGGCCAGGTAGCCTATATTATAATACTTGACACCAAAACTTTTTGTCAATACTGTCCGAAATATAATTTTCGAGAAAAGGTTGATGGTATCAGGCTATTTTTAGACCGGTTCTCGGAATTAATGTATCTCGTGATACATTAACAATGAACACCTAGGTAAACAATACCTCAAACTTTGACGAAATTAGTTCGAATTCAGACGCCAACAGATACATATGGGTATGTAAGTGCTACTTGTTAATAATCCAAGTCGTACCATATTTCATATGTTATGATGAAAATAATGGTATCCTCCGAGAAGCGTACCTCGGCAATTTTGATAATACTAATATTTGTTGTAATTGTTGTTTATCCATTGATAGTCGTTACTCTACTTGTGCATTGTCAAACTAAAATCTCAGCTATCGAAAATTCTTTTAGCACGTTCACACTTTCGAGACCATTACTTGCTGACTATAAAGTATCGGGTAATGGATACGTTTCCATTCCGTGTGATAAGAAGAAAAGGGAATATCAAATATGGTGTGAAGAAAATAAGGGTGGAAAACAGAACAAGGCAAGTTATAGATATTGTTCTTTATGTTGGAATATCGATCGTATCGTGTATTTGCAATGTTTACTAGATACTGAACCATAAAGAAATATCGCATATGTTGTTTCACATTGATTTGTGAAGAAGGAAGTCTACAAAAACAAATATACAACCAATCCTCGTCCATATGGGTACTTTAAAATGGGTGTTCAGCTCTGACGCCCACATAAAAATTTTCTTTCCAGATATCAATTCTTGAAAACGACTTCAGAGATGATAGAAAAACGTCTGAACCGACAAATATGAAAACGGAATCCTTTGATTGCATATGTATACACAAGAAATTAAATAATGAAACTTCAGAAGCAATTACTAGCAGTGATGTCAATATTTTTGGTTGTTGCGGTAGCGATAATTCACTCTTAGAAAAGGTAAGCTAAATACAACAATTGTTTTGTATGAAGAGTTGTATTTCTGATATCAGTTGTATGTATGTATGTATGTATGTATGTATGTATGTATGTATGCATGTATGTATGTATGTATGTATGTATGTATGTATGTATGTATGTATGTAATGTAGATGATTCAGCACACTCTACATAGCTGCTTCATGCGATAATATTTGTATTAAGAATTACAGATACGTTCATTTTAGTTGTTCTAATTCCAACTACAATTGTATTCTTAAATCACACAGGTGGTTGGGGAACAGATTAACGAAGAGGTACAAAAACAGCTAAATAACTTGGAAACGGGTAAGTGACAATCATTTCCCAATATTTTTGTCCGGTCAGCTAAGGAAAATCCGAGTGACCTAATGGGGATTGTCAAGACGATTTGTTAGTCGAGTAGTGATAAACCTTTAGGTCACGCGTATGTTCCTGCTGAACGAAGAACAATATCTGGGGGTAATATCAGTATACCTATTGATGAAGCTTAATTTATGAAAAAGAAGAAAAATTATGGCGATTTGGCACGTTTTGACTCATATTTGAGCAACACAGAACAAACTGTTGTCGTGACATTAGAATGACCAGCAAGGAATATAAATATTGTCTACTTAATAAAGACTATATTCTTAAGGCTCAAATTTCTCCCCCTCCTTTCTCTGTCTGTCTGTCTGTCTGTCTGTCTGTCTGTCTGTCTGTCTGTCTGTCTGTCTGTCTGTCTGTCTGTCTGTCTGTCTGTCTGTCTGTCTGTCTGTCTGTGTCTGTCTGTCTGTCTGTCTTAATCTCTCTTTCTCTCTCTCTCTCTCTCAAAGGCAAAGTAAAAAATAATGTTATTGATAATTTTACCAATATTCGTCTTTATAATGTTAATAATTTGTTTAATACTTATTAACTTATATTCAGACCGTGATAAATACATTGTAAACGATGTCAAGGGATTTATCGAAAGAGAAATTACTCGCCAGTTATTAACGACTCAAACCAATATAGCAGAGAGAAACAATTCTCACAATTTGCCAGTTGCAGCGCACTTGACCGGAAGAAGTTCAGGTTTCACCGAAAGTATGTACGAAATAACATTATATACATACATTTACAAAATATGCATTGAGATAATTCGTATTCTTATTTTATTTGTCATATGTTGATTGGTCATGAGAACTATCTCAATGGTTCTTTAGCAGGGTGATTTGTTCTAAGTTTTTTGTATTAATGTCACCTCAGATCAATATCATTATTTATAGTCTTCTGAATTCTCACTGGTTTTATCGTGTATTTCTTTTCATTTTCTTATGGAATAAAAGTTTAAAGTGTTATCAATGGGATGACTATGTTGATGAATAGATTATGGGGTGATAACAATTATTGTGGTGGGAGCGACGGTGGAGGTGCTGGTGACAATTACAATCAGCTAGCAGCTGATACAATCATGGTAGCATACTGGATCCACCGGTGCACTTTGATATATTGTCGCATAGACTTACGCATTGGAATATTTATATTGAGTTACATATATTCTTGAACGTTCTTGAGATATGTAGAAATTAATAGGAAACACTAAAGACCGATAACTTTGGAAAATTTTACAAGGGGACAACGAACAGTTCAAACAACCGAAACTAAATCATATTGAAAATAGGTCACTGTGACGCAGATGCTATTTATAGTCTATGTTATCATTTTAAATAATACTCCCCTAGTGATACATGTCAATACTGTAGTGTAGTGTTTTATATATATTTGTATCTAAAATTGTTTTTGTTGTTTCTACATGCTGTTTTTTGACTCTAGATAATGTATTTTTTTTTACATTATTTCATGTCATATAAACAATACTATACAACGTTCCATATATTTACCAGAAACGTACATAGTAAATGGGTCAGCACCGGTGATGTGTCGCTCTTTATAAGTAGGTACGCAATACAAGTGTAAAGTACAATGTAGTTGTTGCACAGAGTACTAAGGGGCGTTATTTTCGTGATACCAATATTAACCATTACGGCAAATGGGAGGTGCATCACTCACCCAAAATATATCGTTTTCGACAGTTGTCTACATAAATCATTGTCATGTCATTGTTACCCATTATTGCTAAAACAAACCATATTGTAATAGATAAGTGTGTTTGGAAAATGTGTACCCGTTATTGGAAAAAAATACGAACGTTACATTAAAATCATACATGGCAGGCTGCCATTGGTTCAAACTGTTTGTTAAAAAGATAACTTGAGGGAACAAAGGCAATGGTTGATTTATCTTAGCTTATGAAGGGACTTAATAGAAAAGTAAACCTCGCTATTAAATGCTTCTTCGCGCTACCCCGAGCTCTCTGTAAAATAGTTTTTTTTAATCAAAATTGGCAAATATGGCTTATAAGAGGTCTTCTGTACAATGGGGTAGGCATTCTAGAAAGAAAGTGAGGAGTTTTAATGTTTTAATGCATTGTTTGAGCAACGGTTAAATATATTAGGCGCTCCTTTTCTCAGAATGCTTCACCGCAGTGTACAGCAGGCTTTTTCTAGGCGTTTGTATACGACACAGGTTTGGTGAAAAGTACTTTTCCGGGACCCCTAAACATAAGGAAATGCAGATAAGATAAAACCCAGTCTTGTTCCCTCTTTTTGATATAATGAGCATGAGCCTTGTGGGTTATCTACTATATCAAATGTAAGAGGGCCTTCAAATCGGTTCTTGGGCGAACATTGGGAGGGTGCCCATCTTGTCTTTGGGAGTTCTGACTTCAGTTCTGTCAATTTGATCCAGGTTATTTAATTAATGGCAATGCAGTGCCTTCACAAAAATGCACAGTCGTGGTAATTTAAGAAACTACAAAATTAATGCTTTTAAGGTTATCGAACATGGTGGCAACGCATGATCAGTTTTAAAATTATCCAATATGGTGGCAGCGGTGGGATCGCATACGTTACCATTGGTTCTGGGACTTTTCTGTCCCTTTTTTACGCCTGACAACATTTTAACCTATATTTTTAAAAATACTTATATGAATATAGGAGAGCCATGTTTTAGAAAACAATCAGGAGCGAGGGGTACGTATGATTTTCTCCATCCCTCTCCCCTTATAATTGCTACTAATCGCAGAGTGATTGTCAGTAAATTTCTGTGACGCGTACGTGACATTGTTTCAAAATTAAGTCATTTTTATTTATTTATTTATTTATTTATTTATTTATTTATTTATTTATTTATTTATTTATTCATGCTTTTGATTAGACAAACAAATTCCTAAAGAACCAGGTAAAGTAAAAGTCGGACCATGGGAATGGCGGTATGGTACTTCGTATTTAAACTATATTGATATTTCCGAGCACGACCTTATTATTCCTATTACTGGGTTATATTTTGTCTACAGTCAGGTATGTCAACATTATTCCTATATCTTTATTATGCAGAAAAAATTAAACATATCATTAATCTGAATATATTTGTTTGAAGTTTGGATTGTGGCCATATGGATGACAAATGGGCATTTTTGGGATTTTTAATTCTTTGGACAGGTTTGCTACTTGAAAAAAAAATGTGAAAGAACATTGGTCAAGTCCGTGCTTGTAACTCAATATCACAAACAGGTAAACAATGTATAAAAATGTTCTTATTGTAGGTACAGTAACACATAATTTACACATTTTTTATTTTCCGCAATTTCTTGAGTGACAAACAAGGACTTGGTCTATGTCATGTTGTCTCACATATTTTTTTCAAGTACAGAAACAGATAGTTGTCTTCAGAATTTGAAATCCAAAAATACCCATTTGTCATCCATATGGCCACTTCAAGTTAAGTGAGAGTGATTTAGACCAACAACAAACTTGCTCATTACTTTACGATAAACTCTGACACTAATCGAATTATGGGATAATATTTATATCAGTGTTATATATCTATATCTTTGTTATAATAGTAATAACAACAGTGTATCTATAACTGTATGACTGTCAACATTAATTAAAATTCATTGTTGATTAATTAATTAGTTAATTAATTATGATTAGTGTTTTAAATATTCCTAGTGTAAAAACGCACTTTGTACTTTGGAATGGGAATAGCCATGCAACTTACTCTACCGTAATTTGCGACCTTTTAAAATATATGATCAGTTTTTTTACACAAATTATGTGATTTGCTAAACTGCTGTATTACCCATGCCTGAACTTAAATATTTTCATGATATATTCTATTCTTCTCTTTCAGGCATATTTCAAAGACGAAAGCATAGACAATAGTCGAAGGCAGGATATGACGTATTACTTGCATTACACAGTCTTAGGTAAGACTGATTTGCAGATATAATAGAAAATAGCCCTCGCTTTTGTATGACGTGGGGATTACATTGGTAACCGTAGTATGACATGTGATGACAAACAAATTATACCTGTGACATCACTTGCTATTTTACAATATTGTATCGAGTCGTTCTACGATGTAATCCCATGTCAACATTTACGTACGTGTTACTTATGCCATTCAGTCATTAGCTTACATCTAGCTTTTCTGTAGTCTTGAACGACTATTGTTTCAACACCAATTTAGCTATCCTAAATGCCATTATGGGTTGTTGTTTTTTTAATTTCGCTGTCGTCCTCGAAAATTAAAATAATCAAAATGACAGTTAGTATAGCTGCAATAGTGTTGTCGCATTAGTCATTCACGAATGCAGGTAGGTTAGCTTATATTCGTTGTTTGGAACGCATATAATCTGTGAAACTTAGATCCAATGCGGGTTAGAACCAGTCTTTAAGATAGGAGTGTTGTTTTGCTCTTTGCTGAACGCCATGACGCATGTATAGTCCATGCTAGGACGTATTGGCCATTCGTGACCAAACTGACATATTTTATTTTATCCTTTGACATTTGGAGAAACTCGAATAACTAATTATTTCTTTCTTTTCCCCAGAAACGGATGCTTATCAAGATCCTATTACTTTACTGAAAAGCACTTATACAGAGAAAGAGTCGTTAATAGACTCCTATTATTCAGCTTATCATTCTGGAATCTTCAAATTTAGAGAGGGTGATAGAATATACATGAAGGTGTATCTACCGTATGAATCAATGACACTGGATAATCATCAAGAATCAACTTACTTTGGCCTCTTTCTATTGAACTCCAATGTATAACGTTTCAATAGTTTATATTGTACTAAGATAAAAATGAGAGAGAAGTTGTGACTTGTGAGCATTTTGCTCACGGTTTGCCGCACACACGAGCAAAAAGTCATTCGAGGCAAAAATTATCAAACACGCTAGATATTTGGCTCACAGCCCCGAACGTTTGAAATCTCATGAAAATTTACCCGCACACATGAGCTATCTGCTGAGCAAAATGGCACGAATGACTTTTTGCTCAGCACTTTGTTCGTGTGTGCGCCGGGGTTAATGTAACCTGATGATATACTCCAAAGTATTGGCAGCTTTACCACGGATAGAGAAAGGACAAATAATCAATTTTGTACTCGCGATTTTCCGCATTTCTGATATTATTTTCTGTATATTTCAAATAAAGTTTTAAATACTGTTTCATCTCTCGACTGAACAACTACGTACTCATTATTGTATATATCATGTTCACATGAAAATGCTTCTGTTCTGTTCTGTTCTGTTCTATTCTACTCTATTCTGTTCTATTCTATTCTACTCTATTCTATTCTTTTGAATTCTATTCTATTCTATTCTACTCTTCTATTCTTTTGAATTCTATTCTGTTCTATTCTGTTCTGTTCTGTTCTATTCTATTCTATTCTATTCTATTCTATTCTATTCTTTTGAATTCTATTCTATTCTGTTCTATTCTATTCTATACTGTTCTGTTCTGTTCTATTCTGTTCTGTTCTGTTCTGTTCTGTTCTGTTCTGTTCTGTTCTATTCTGTTCTATTCTATTCAATTCTATTCTATTCTATTCTATTCTATTCTATATGCCTTGAGGAATAGAAAGAGACAAATCAGGACGACACATGGAATCTGCCAGTTGCACTATAGCTAAGTTGGCTACTAGACCACTCTGGCTACTATTCAGGGGATGTGGGTTCAAATCCTACAGGTGTTATTTTTCTTTCCTTAATTTAATTTAATAAATTCATTATTTGGGTGAGTTTCATGTATCATATTACTAATAGTAATACTGTCCTATACGGATTGCTAGTTACAAGTAAACATTCATATATTTACACATTACCTGTATTTTTAAAATAAACTTTAAAATTAATATATTTTCCTTGAAAACGAAGCAACATCAAGTACAAGGAACATACATTTTTGCGCATTTTTTATTATTCAAAGTACGTCCACAGTTAGTTGTTAAAATGTAAATGACTTGTTTTGAAAACTTGTATATTGAGCATAATATGCTATGATCATCGGCGTAAATCATATACGGATAGTTATGGATGCCACACACCAATAAATGTTGAAATCAATATAGTAATTTTAATAACTTATAGTTAAGTATAAAATTTCATGATCTAATAAATACAACTTACTGTCACTGAAAGCTATGTTCGCTGTTTTGATTAATAATACGTATACTGTTCAGTGTTGTAGGGAACTCTGGTTAGTCGATCTTATCCAAATGTCAATGGCCTGTTTTATATTTACAACAATAACACTTGTCAGGTTGTACTCACCAACACGAAAACGTGGTTATCGACAGTCAGATGTAGGCCTATACTTTTTACAATCCACAGGCATACAGAACCAGTGATCCTCTATTCCAGCGTTACATCCGTGTGATAAGAATCGGGAATTATTGTTACGGAACAGCGTAATCTTTTGAAATCATACTTGAAGAACACGATATTGTCATGCAACCATGTTCACATCATTCAACAATGAGGGATGTGTCCAGACATGTATAAGCGCATGCGTGACTTCCTCTAGGAAAGCCCTACATGTGACGCAAGAATAAGAAACTGCGCATGTATATTAAAACTGCTACCTTTATCGCCATTTGGACAACACAACACATGTCAGTGTGGCCAGACGAATTTTTTGCGAAGCGTTAAGCAAACACCTGGACGTGATAGTTTGTATGATAAGAGGTATAGACTGCCGATAACGACAAAAACCTGTAATTTCGTACCAGTCTTTCGTTGAATAGTTCATAGTGCAGAGAATGCAGAGATAACCTTTCTGTTTGAATTTCTAGGTCACCTTAAGGTTGCCTTAAACTGTCTCCATTTACATGATGGCTGCTTATTTCTGCACTAAATTCAATACGTCTGACTTTGAGAATTTGTTACTAACAATGCTTGTCCCCTCCCTCGTTCACACATTACTTTTCATCTACTCATACGTTTAAATGAGAAGGATTCATGATGCCTTAAGGCCAATATGTATTCAACAAATGACTGTTAATTTGTGGAAAATGACCACGTTGCAATGGTAATGCTTGGTGAATATGTCATGACAGGTTGATACTTAGTCCTTGTATACATTTTCAATTTATTGACCAGACACTAGAGATTGTGTAGTCTGACACACGAGTATATGCTTGGGGTAAAGGTCGACTGTGGCATATCATCTGTTTATTGAAACTTCTTTAATTCTACTGCTTTTCGAGCCAAGACCGACTCTTCATCAGCCGCTTAATTCATCAAAATAATTAATAAAAAGAACTTTGTTGGTAGCACAGCCCTTGACATAGTGCATATTATAATTTAATAATGGAATATTAATAATACTAATTAATATCAATAATAAAAACCTCGTCGTAATATTATTGACCTGACAACCTACCATGTGCGCAAGCGTAAAATAGCTGCCTCTAGATGATGGAAGGCAACGTGCAAATTGAATGGAAACGTCACGTTGATGAAAACACTTATAATTAAATGTGTACGTACGTATACACGCTGTTGGAAATCATTAACAGAACGTGTGACAGTAGAAATACCCCTTGGCACGTTACATTTCCTACTAATACCATAGCACCCTTTTGTTGCGATGACGTGATGATGTTCATTGTACCATTGCTTCCCCATTTCTCACTTACACAGTCTACACTCGGATTCACAGTCAAACCAGGTCAAATTGATCTGAACGTCACGTGGTATTTTATTCGAATTAGTTATCTTGCACTTATGTCCAACATTACCATTTCTACTGTTTAAGACGGAATGCATCGTTTTGTAGGTCGAATTTCAAATAGGGGTCAATAGGGCACCTTTATGTGATAAGAACATTCCAAAATTTCCAGGGTATACCAGGCCTTCATCACGCGATGAGCAGTCGTAAAACACAGTCAGTTGATCTAGTTCAAATGAAGGCAAATACTAGAATATTGTTCTCGTCACGACAACATGCGTCTACATCACTGGTCCTCCATTACTCAAAATATGAACCAGAATCATCCACGTTGCTTTCTTAAAACCAGTTTATATGCAGGTAAAATGTATTACTTTCCAATATTTAGTGTTGTCAAAACTCGTCTTTGACTAATAGCGACAAGCCCCCTTAAGTCACTCGTATTTTCCCGGGTAAACGAAGACACATGTTGGGAATAAATATTAAATTAAATGTGAATGCAATTCGTAAAATACTTATAGTACAGTAACTGAAATAAAAGTAAAAGTAATGAGAGTAATGAAATAAAGAAAATGAGACATTTGAAGGAGATAACATCTCGAAGACACATTATCAAGATGAATACCACTAATTGATATGAGAAGGCTTTAACTTACAAACACACAAACGTTGTTTTATCAAACTAGTTACAAATTTGCTTGACAACCACATTTTGAAACGCTGTGCCCTTCTCCAAATTGAATGGGATCGTAATTATAACAAGAACTGAAGTACTTCGCTATCTAGTCATTAGAATTTCTGTCAACACACTGTTATCCTCTGCTGTCATCAAATTTCAATCTACAACAAATATAATGATCATCCGATATTTTTATTTGTTAATAAAATGCAATTACTATCTTATCCAATGAACAGTTGGTATGGCATGTCCCATGTAAACTCTTATCATTCATTAATTTATGTCAATACTTCTTTTAAATACCATTTCGAGATATAGTAAACGATACTAATGACAGAAAGTGGGAGACGGCGTTTGAGAAAATAAATATGTAAATATTTTAATTATATTAATTTGTGCTTAGTAACTGGTATTGCTGATTTTGTCTTTTATCCATATACGTAGTAAATGGTACATGGTCAAACTTAGTAATTAAACTATATACATAAATGATAATAATATCGTATATAATCAGTCCAATGATCTGTTTTTGCTCTTTACAAACGCCATCCCTCTGATTACAGGTGATAAATCAATGATTACAAATTAAACATACAGTCGTGACAATGTTGTACCATATTTGATGACAATGCCTTTTTTCCTCGAAGAAACTACTATAATGCTATCTAAAGTCCATTTACCACCCACGCCCTTGTCTTTTTGAACAAAGGGGAAATATTTTACATACCATTCGGCGAATGATAAGTCATGCCGTGATCAATACCAGTACCTATAAATAGTAAGTTATCATGTGTGAGGGCAGGCAAGCCACAGTGCGTGCGGGCTTCGGCCCTCGACGTACAGCAACCCACCGCTTCGTACAGGTACCATTCTCACAAATCAGAGCTCTTATTTCTTCCGCGACGCTGCCTCTTGGTGCGTCTTGGACGGTGCCGTAAAAGAGGATGTGGTTTACGACGATGTACGGGTAAATGTTGCTGGTAAGTTGAAGGTTTTTGTCTTTTTAATGTTTTCATAGAATTACATTTAATGTATATAACTGAACATAGACGAACACGCCCGAGCATAAACGAACACGCCCGAGGAATACTGTTGAGAGACATGTACACGTGCACAGCTCACATATTATGAGCAGAAATTTATTCGATATAAGACTATATGTTCAAGTCGTAGTCAGCGTAATCACCGCTTTCTGCTGCATTCCCTATTACTCTCCCATCATATCTTCTCGATGTAACTATGTTTCTCAGATGTTTCAAAATATTATGTTCATTAACGTTTCTATATATCACAAAGATGAAAGAGTTCTCTGTACTTCGTGTGATAATTAATTCCGTAAATACACTGTTGAGGCATTTCTGAAAGACAATGGTGTTTAATCAAACCATTCTCAAACGTGAACTGAAATACTAATGTTATATGACTGCAGTGATTCATCAATTAAATTCTAGCTGATATATCACGATTATGTGGTCGAACAAAACGTATAATGCCGATATCAAACTTCTCATCACGTGTAGGGTAAAATCAATTATGATCTTACAGGTGATTCAAAATGTCCTATACCACAAATAATATACAGACTAGACTAATAACCTTTGAACTCATCATGCTAGAGTTACATGATTGGCTATCAATCACCAAAAAATACATTGACATGAATGTAGCCAAGAGTATACATGATGTACAATTTTTGGGATTATTTGTCTGCTGTTAGGTTTGAACATTTATTTTACTTTATTACAATTTCTTTCATCTGAGAAAAGGTTAAATATATGTTATCGTTACTCTATATGTATTGGTGCATGGCGCTATCGATATTTGATAGTCACCTATCTAAGGCACTGGTACATACAGTGTTAACAATTTGAACATGTGTGTCGTCCATATGTAGAAAAGAACGGGTGTACATGTTTGACTATCAAATGAAATCTTTCAAACCGTGCCCCTTTTTGTGTTATTGTTTCTCTTCATTTTTGTATATAAAACTATTATTCGTCTGTCACTACTTCCTGTTAGAATTAGTCAATCTTCAACAGCAATTTAATTAAAATCTGATGTATAAATACAGCCCGATTTATTTATTTACCTCAGTCGATTTCCTTCATATACAGTCGTTTATTTTCGAATTGTTTTGTTCCGCGACTGCGTGAGTGATCACCTTCTTTTTTGAATCACGTTCTGCTTAGAAGAAGTGCCATACATTTTATCAAATTTACATCTGATTATAATGAGATTAATTCACTATATAACTTCCTTGTTAAGACGTTCGCTTTAAGCTACAGTAAGCAAAGCTGCCTTGCCTTAGTCTGAGTATCAGTTTCTTACCTCTGTATCTAGCTAGATCGTGGGCATCATGGCACAATAAAGCTAAGATTGTGAATATATAAAATAACAAAATGAAAATAGAATTTAAAAACGAAACAAAGAACCCAGTCTTTTCCTATTGTAGAGCTAGAGGTAGATTTCTGATGTAATAATGCATGTGATGTGTGAGTTCGAGAAATATATCGTGTCAAAATGAACGTTGGTGGCTCACATCTGTAGCAAGCGTGTCGGTGATACATTGTTACAATTAGTTGCTAAGGGCGCGGACGCGCTCACTCATGTCACCTTCTCCGCACACTATAATACAGACAGGGTATGCAATCCAAATGTACATGAAGGTTTGAGTACTCCCAATACGAAATATAATGAAAAATAATAATTTAGGTTACCCTTTGAATTCTTTGTGATGCTGGGTCAAAAATGTCCCCCTGTCTCCCCCTTTCGGTAACGCAGGTCTCCAGACTTTTTGAGAGCGGTTCCATACCCTGTCTTCGTATGAATATGAGCACATGAGTGAGCGCTTCCCGCGTCCTTCCCAGCAATGCAACAAATATTGATCGATCGTCCAGTCTGCCCGCTTGCGCTTCGTTTTGAAAGTCCGCCACCAACGTCGATGTAAGGTAAACCAGGAAGCTGCTGTGTACCGGTGGTAGTGGGACATGGTGTTGTTTTACAGTGAGAAAGACTAGGTTTTCAGGGGTTTCAAGTGTTTGTATTGATATTCTCGTTGAGTCTAAAGATTATTACATCAAGGGAAGGAGGTGAACACTGAAAATACACATCATCAGTAAGCTTTATTGCAAAAATACAGTCACAATCGTCCGCTCACTTCATACCTGTCAGTTTCACGCACATACGTTGTTTACGCGTATTTGTATCACATATACTATTATTATTCGATTATAATTATCCATAATCTTAGCTTTATTGTTCCATGATGCCAATGGTTAGATTATCTTCTACATTTAAGGTGTTTTTTCATAGCGTCTCTCTGTGGCATGCTTCCACTTCTTTATTGAATTGAATTGAATTGAATTGAATTGAATTGAATTGAATTGAATTGTCACTTCTTTAGGAGTGTTACTTGGTTACAACTGAAGCAGGTATTGAAGTATTAAAATGAATTGCCATTAACTTGGACTACTTTACCGTTTCAGTCTGACCACACATATATTCTGTCTATGTCTACTCAAAGTCTACACACTAGTGGACCATGTGTACAATACCAATAACTGGTAAGACTTTGAATGTGTTACAATTAAAGTCTAAAGTACGCTATTTCAAAACAGAAAACATACATCAACATTTATCTAGATTATTCGAAAAAATTAAATTGATATTCCAAGATTATTCATCACTTTATGCAATATCTAATTGATTATTGATTTGCTTGCTTGCTTGCTTGCTTGATTGATTGATTGATTGATTGATTACTGACTGATTGATTTTGCGCATTCAGTTATATATATATATATATATATATATATATATATATATATATATATATATATATATATATATTCAAACATATAAATAGATTTTCGATTGATTGATTGACTCACTCACTCACTCACTCACTCACTCACTCACTCACTCACTCACTCACTCACTCACTCACTCACTCACCCACTCACTCACTCACTCACTCACTCACTGGTTGGTTGGTTGGTTGGTTGGTCGGTCGGTCGGTCGGTCGCTCGATCGATCGACTGACTAACTGACTGACTGACTGACTGACTGACTGACTGACTGACTGACTGACTGATTGATTGATTGATTGATTGAGTGAGTGATTGATTGATTGATTGATTGATTGATTGATTGATTGATTGACTGAATGACTGATTGCTATTATTTTAGTTTGATGATATATTTTAATGATAATTTATGCCAAGTATGAATGTTGTAACTAAGTGAATTGACATTCATACCATTTTATTTTGTTTTATCAAATCTTTAGACTAACGTCAACTTACAAGCCATGGACTGTATAATTATGAACAGCTAACGTCACGTGATGTATTTCATTCTTGTCATGAGGGTTAATATTGGACAACTACAGACATGTAGAGAACGTCACAATTTAGACGTCAATATGGAGAACGTCACAATTTAGACGTCAATATGGAGAACGTCATAATTTATAACAACAGCTGGTAGTGGTCATTGGATGAAGATTCCATGATGATGAACTGGACTTTAGTGGAATTTAGCGGAGTGCTCAAAATTTGTATTTAGGATAGAATTTCACGTCTGTGTCGTCAACTTGATATTATCGTTCAACGTCATCATACTGCTTAGTTACTCGTTGGATAATCATCAGTGTAATTGCAGACACATTAAAATTTTATTGTTCATAGTATAGTTCTAACACGTGACATAATTTTAACGTAGACAAGAATTCGAAGATAGATTTCTAGACTAGACTATGTAGGAAAACATTGGCACTACACAATGAATTATTGTTCACTGACACTAAGGTGATGAGATAGATAATTGTAAAAATCAAATCACAAGTCCTAATACATTTGTAGAAAGAAATGTCGACCTTCAATCAGTTAATGACGTGTATGTATAAACACCCTATATTGGCAGTGAAAGTTTTCCATCAATGTCTCGCAATGCCCTAATTAGAAGGGTATAATCAGTACGTTTTCTAGTGAACGGTACATCCAAAACGTGCCATAATACGCCCAGATTTGGATTTTTTGCTTTACAGGTTATTTCGTCCATTTGAGGCCATAAATATCAGAAATCTCAATTGACAGTTTAATTGTATATTTAATAGAGATGATAACAGAGCTTTTTAATTGGTACATTGATTTGGGACATGGTATGGATTTAATTTAGTCGCAGTGTCAACTCAGGGATAAAATATTTGTGTTTTTTACTTTAGTCCATTCGTGACCTGCAGATTATTAGATTTACTTCCAATATATGGGTTTTGTTTTTGGCTGTCAAATAACCATAAATTCACAAGCACGCCATCATCTTGAAATAACTGCTTTACTGAGTGTTATGTCCAAAAGATCTATAATTTCAATATACGACGGTCATTATAAATCGGTATGGCTTTGATTTGTCATTCGCGCAAGCCAAAGCCCATACTTAGATATGCTGACGTAACGACACACGAAGACTCGTTTTGGATGTATCGTAAAGATGTGTGGTTTACGACAACGTGATCTGTAAGCGATCTCTAAAGCCATTATGTTAATCATATGCTAATCAATTGCCTTTCAAAAATGACTAACTTAACAAACTACCATCTTATTACCTCTGTATGACCTGTTCTGTAATCACTAAATCACGCTCGCCTATTCCACAAGTGCTTTAAATCTTTGACGTTTTCAAGGTTAGCCTGCATGAAAGAAACTCTTCAAGCTGCACTAGCTGTAACTGCAGAAATACTTTTGCGATCAAACAATCTCAAATACATTCGCGGACAATTGTTAAAATACGAATAATTAGACATTGTACATGTCAATTAGAGGTCTATTTTATCTATCAAGAGGAAGTTAATAAAGTGAAATCGTGACTCATTGGGGCGCTGATTTTAGGGTGCGAACCAAAAGGGCAATTTGATTGGATATATTGCACAGTATTATATTCACTGCTACACAAATTATGCTTACCCACAGATGATTCAATTCTGTTCAGGATAAGCCGCTATATCTAACAAAACAGTTTCAAAAAATGTTCCATATGCAGGTAGTGCAGCTTTGTATTAAAACTATTGCATGTTTCACACCCTCTTGAGAGACCACAGTATTGGCTGTAAGTTAGACATAAAGTTAACCATGTTTTAATTCTTCATTGAATGCATGCATATGTACAATGAAGATTTCATGCATTCTATTTCAGTAAGAAATATATAATTCCTATAGGGATTATGTTTGTCTGGAAGTGCAATGTCTCGAGTAGAGTAGAGTAGAGTAGAGTAGAGTAGAGTAGAGTAGAATATGGTAGGGTAGGGTAGGGTAGAGTAGAGTAGAGTAGAGTAGAGTAGAGTAGAGTAGAGTAGAGTAGAGTAGAGTAGAGTAGAGTAGAGTAGAATAGGGTAGGGTAGGGTAGGGTAGAGTAGAGTAGAGTAGAGTAGAATAGGGTAGGGTAGGGTAGAGTAGAATAGAGTAGAGTAGAGTAGGGTAGAGTAGAATAAAGTAGAATAGGATAGTGTAGAGTAGAGTAGTAGTAGAATAGAGTAGAGTAGTGCAGAGATGGTGTACAGTAGAATAAAGTAAGGTAGCATAGAATAGAATACATATAGAATAGAGTTGCATAGAGTAGAGTAGAGTAGAGTAGAGTAGAGTAGAGAAGGGTAGAGTAGAATAAAGTAGAATAGGATAGTGTAGAGTAGAGTAGCAGTAGAATAGAGTAGAGTAGTGTAGAGATGGTGTACAGTAGAATAAAGTAAGGTAGCATAGAATAGAATACATATAGAATAGAGTTGCATAGAGTAGAGTAGTGTGGAGTAGAGTAGAGGAAAGTACAGTACGGTATGGCATGATGCAGTACAGTGTAGTTCAGTGGAATACAGTGTAGTGTAGCATAGTGTGGCATAGTGCAGCATAGCATAGCGCAGCGTAGCATAGCCTGCATAGCATAGCATCGCGTAGCATAGAGCAGCTTAGCGTAGCATTGATTATGGTAGAAAAGTGTAGAGTAGTACATTATATATACTTGGGTAGAGAAGAGTCATGTAAAGAATAGAATAGAATAGAATAGAATAGAATAGAATAGAATAGAATAGAATAGAATAGAATAGAATAGAATAGAATAGAATAGAATAGAATAGAATGAAATCAAACGCAATGAATTACACTACACATGAAGATACCATCTACTACTTTAAAAGGCTAACTTTTTTTTTTTCAAATGATGACACTAGTAATGTGGCATGATTAACACATCTATTAGTCATACTCTAACGATTCATAACATGACATTTTATATCAAATATAGAACATGGAAAACTACACCTATAGATAATTCTAGAAGACCTATTTATTTTGTGTTTCGATATTTCTTGAGAAATGTGATGAGTTAGAATAATAGTAAGACATTTGTGATAGTCAACACCATTCACAATTTATAACAATACAATTTCATTCCTTCATTTCTTGAAGGAGATTTGTATTTCAACCTTTGCCATTTACACATTTTAGGTCTATTTTCATTTAAGCAGATGTCATTAGTAACACCTAATAAATTACACACATTATAACCGGAAAAATATGTTTGTGTATTTCTTCGTCATCATAAGCAACACGCTTTTAATAATTAATTCAATCCATTCTCGCAAGTCAGAGCACACATTTCTGCTTAAGCAACGAGCTCTTGGACGGTGCCGTAAAAGAGACTGTGGTTTACGACGATGCGATGCGGCTTGGACGGTGCCGTAAAAGAGGCTGTAGTTTACGACGATGTTCTCAACCAGGAGTATTTGTTTGTGCACAAAAAAATTAAAAGTTGGGAACATCAGGTTTAATCACTGTGTGCTTGAGTCCATGTTGTAAATATATAGTGATGCTCTCCTTCCATCCCCTATGAGGGCGAGATACAGATCAAAGACTGTGTGCAGTTGAATCAAATTCCAATTTAGCGAAACAGCGCCCCCAAAGGCCAACATTATTGTAAAATCATAGTGACGCGCACTCAGTCACTCTAGCGGCCTGATTAGATCTGAAGTTCCTGCCTTCAAGATCAAAATTATTTTGAGGTCACATATTCAATCACTGATCAAAGAATATTTGAAATACATTTATTGGCCTTACAGTTATTTACTGGTTTACTAGAAATAAATGACGGAAATAACGCAAATTTGAGCAGTTTAAAGTCTACATTAATATTAACAGTTGTCTTGTAATTATTAAAGTGTCAAAAATTGTTTGTCGGAATTACACACACACATAACGTGAATTGGGAAAGTCTTGATATGTCATAATTTATATTACACACAACTAGCTTCAAATTTGGCTACTATTATTACATTTGCTTGACACTAAACGTAAATAATTATATTTTTTTTAAAATACCCAAACAAGCGTTATTAAATATTGTTTCAATAAAGTGTCGAGTTTATCCAATATTGAATAAGAACAGCTTGAGTGTCGGATTTCAAGTTTCTAGTATACATTGAACTGTTGATACCATTACACGTCTGACTCATTAGGTCGTTCGAATTTGTTATTTGCATGACGTCAGAAATGTATTTGTGTCATGATTATGAGTTGTCCGCCAGCCCACCCTATAGTACGACTGATCATGATTTACCCATTTTCCACCAGGAAAACATTCGTGCTTTCCACTATACCAACACTTTTTGAAAGAACATATTTCGTTGACTGCACCTGGAAAGCGTTAGAGATACAAAACTCCCGACTAAGATTATCCCTGTTCGAACTCTTAAATTCTTGAGAATACCTTAGGACACTTGCTACAATACAGACTATTTATAGGTGAGCCCGTATTGCCCAGCAACAGTGCACATTAAGATTAATGGGACTATTTTTGTTTTTTATTAATAAGAGCTGCCGTCATATGATTAAGCAATAACCCCCGCCGAAGGCGGGTATACACGAGATTTTGGTACAATTCGCGACATATAGCACGAGCCGAATGGCGAGTGCTATATGGAGCGAATTGTACCAAAATTCGAGTGTATACCCGCCTTCGGTGGGAGTTATTGCTATTATATTATATCAAAATGTGTGTATATTTCTTCTAAATGTGATTCTGTGGTTATTTATATGCCTGAAAAGGCAAATTCGCACGTACAGAAAAAGATCGTCGGTAATAGATCGTCGGGAACGAGCATATTTTGATGAGTGGATACGTTCATGTCGCCCAAACACACACACTGCATTAGTCCTGCTTGCATACGGAGGAATTCGGGACTCGATTCTGACAATTGTCCCTCCCCCAATGTTTAGAGTCAAGTCATGTAAGCAGGACTAACACTGCATGAACACAAACCATACACTACATTGCTTTGCATTGATTAATTACTTTATTTACATCATATAATGCATAACGAAAACGCGTTGAAAACTAGCAACGAAGAAAACGGGGCAAGGGGTCAAAGAAAGTAACAATTTTGTTTGGATATTTACATAAGAACAATACAATCTTGTACACTGCTAAAAATAGATGTCTCGGCATTGAATCAGTGGAATCGGAGAAAGCTCGAGACAGTAAATCAGAGACGCGACGTTACACAGTCTACTTTAATTTAATGGTTAACAAATTGAACATTGACTGAACCTGAAAATGTACAGTTTTGAAATAATCCTGACGCCCTTGACTGATGGTTAAAAGTTAAATTGGTGTTGCTTGATTCAACGAGAGCAGGACGCTGACGGCTCGTTGCTTGGGAGAACTTGTACCTTATCAGCCATGGCCAGTGATGTTGAAGCCACTGATCGATCGTTACTTTCGATCGCAAGGTCATCAGTGGAATTATTTGGACTACTGTAACCCAAACTATTGGACAGGATACTGACATACCTTTACTCTGAGGAAGTGTTAACTTATTGGTATAAGAACGAACACTAGTTTCATTTTTGTGAGTACTATTCATATGCTAATTTAGGGGCCCATTTTACCACTGCCAGCCGTGGTAAAATGGGATTTTACCACAGTTATTATCCAATCAGAATGGCGCATAGTAGCATGATATAATATAATGACATTTTTGTGATGTATTCTTACACATACCATACGCACTACACGACTCTGCATTACGTGTGGAGTGTATGCCCTTGATCAAATACATTGTATGTCAGTAATACAACAAACAAATGAATCATATTCTCCCTTTTCATTAAAGTAGACACACTGCAAACAACAACACTGCGATTGGCCCCTAACCTCTTGAACTAAATACAAACAGTTCGTTCAATGGCCATGCGTCATTCAGAAATAGAGTAAAAGTGAACACTGAGCCAGTTATACATCTCCAATCATATGGTGTATTTCTGGAGGACTAGTTTCTTTCCAATACCCAGTACTCAGTACACCTACTGTATAATGACTGTGGATGTGTTTTAGTGTCACCGTATCCATGACAACTAATTAATTAATTTGGTTGTCACGTGTTACGCCAGATTTGAGAGAACCACATAACCAGACATACCCATCGACGGCGGCAGTAAATCATCAACGACAAAAAACCGGACATTTCTGTTTCTAATGACCACCAAGGTGAACTGCATTGAAAGGTGAGTTGTTTGTTTTGTTTGTGCATGTTATATTCCCATATGTATCGCACCAGTATACAAATTACCCCATACAAAATAACAATAAATTGATTTAAAAGACTTTGTTAACGTTCATACATGAAACTTGAAAAAAAGTGGCATATTAGAAAAATAAAATTGTAACAATCAGATCAAAGTAAGTTTCATGTCGATTACGTTACAAATATAATCACCACATTGTATTTATCATGATCATTCAATCTTGATCTTGATCATGATCATAAGTATAATCATAATTACCTTTATTCATCCCAAGGCAAATTAAAATGACAGTTCATACAGACAAAAGACAAACTAGAATACACAAATACATTGCACAGTACAATGGTAAAAATAAGTTCACAACAAGATACGGCATAGGATGGCTTTGATTGCTGCTAAGAACAGAGATAGCTTATGGGACAAAGGACGATACAACGGGTTGGATGAGCTACCACAGTGCGGTATCTACCACTCCGGTTGTTGAACCGCATAGAGAGAATGGAAAGGGTCATTAGAATACTATGTACCTAAGCTTTGTCTTAATGTGGGGTTTTTGTAGATATAATGATACTTTCACTTTGTTTACCGATAATTTGGCCATGATGACCATTATGATCTTATTGAGCTTTCCAATCTCATGTTGGGATAAGTTACCTCCCCCAGGGTTCATGTGTGTTTAACCTTTGCATTCATGACGGTTCTAACCGTTAACCTTACCAGTGTTGACAAGATTCACAGACTCGTATGCCCCATTGAAACAAGATGGCATTATAAAAGCTGACCTTGAATGCATAGGGAGCTGTGCTAGATTACAACACCTGTCAGTGATATATGTGGTACATTGTACTGAGAGTGAAGATACTGCCATAAAGCAAATATAAAGCTTAAGCATACCGACATCACAGTGAAATTGAAAATCAACCCAGCTACACTTTCTGACTAGGCTTAGCATTGTTTTGCCATCACTACAGAGACGTAATAATCCGTTACCTTTCTGTCCGTATGTTTAGGTAAATGTGGAATGTCAAGAACACGTGAAATATTGGGATTTTAATAAATATTTGATTGTAAATAGATATTTCAAATACAAATAGACACCATTTCTCTTTAGCTGTCAAATTGTTGACTCAGTGTTTAACATGTGCACACTTAGGACAGACATTATTGTCATTAGGAGCCTGCGCTGCATATTAAAACTGCATATCTGCAACGTTATCCTATTTTGATTTCAAGAGTCTTTTTTCTTCTCGTTTTCTTTTCACTTTTATCTGTTTGTATTCTGTACATTTTCCTTATGATAATAAAAAATAAAAAAAAATAGAAAAAAGGAACAGTACATCATCACTTGTAGATAAACGTAAATGTGTAGCTGTATATGTAGAAGTAGAAGTAATAGTTTATTATAGTGACATGCAGATTTACAATAATTTACAATAAATATACGTATACAGATATACATCTGCCCAGCCCCTTCGGACTTATAAGTCACTTTTTTTCAAAACAAATTAAACAAAAAGAACATCTATAAACTTACATACAATGTCATAGGAGAAAAGTACAAAGAGCGTATCTATGGCGATATTTATCGAAACAAAAAATCTCCTTCTCTCAAAAGCATTATACACATATATAGCTAATTGACATGAACATTACTAATATCAGAAGTTTCAAAGTTGCGTGTCATAAACAATACTTTCAGGGTTTCATAGATGACAATGTAAATTTTTAGTATGGTCGTATTGTCACTTGCTGTTTGTATTTTGTCTGTTGGACGTTTTGTGCCGTTATTGCATGCAATTTGTATGTAGTCTCATTTTCTGTCATTGTATTTTAATTGTTCTTTTTTGTTCTCGGCCCTCATGAAAAAAGGCTGTTACCTATGAGGCTATCGAGTTTAAATAAAGTTTATTATTATTATTATTATTATTATTATTATTATTATTATTATTATTATTATTATTATTATTATTATTATTAACATCGTACATTATATAATAAATAAAATCAAATTGATGTTTGGCTTGGGTCCATGCCCGAAATCAGCGCCCTCAACGGCGATAACGATTTCAACCCGTTTCTGCACTGTTTATGGACAATATCCAATATTGACCTCTAGTTACTCCATGTACACTATCTAATTATTGGTATTTTAACAATTTTCAGTGAATACATTATGGTTAACCTTATAACGAATATCATGGTATTTCTAGTTCAAACATACATTACGAATTAACCAATACGATGTTTTGGTACATTGACATCCATTCAAAGATTGCTACGTCCAATCATTAATCTGAAGCTTAGCTTCCTTACTGCTGTTATAAATGATAAGTTCTGATTGGTCAAGTTGTAGATGAAGATATTTTGGCAATTTGGGGAAGCGTGATATACAGGAAAAGCCCGCCATTTTATGAAATAATTAGAATGTAAGGCTAAACCATAAGTTTCAAGTTATGACGTAGGACCACCTATCGTACTATACCTTTGCTCATATGTTTTGATATCCAATCAGATTGTTTTAACATGTATTTTATTAAGAGACATTGATTTTATTTCGACAAGAATATGTATAATTGATTTTGAAATTCCTTTGAAATTTTATGGCATTGTATAAACGACGAATATATAGATATTAAAGTAATAATTTTCATTTTGTAATAAGCAAAAGTAAAACAGTTTTGAAATTTGTTAATACGCATTTCAACATATCATGTAACACTCTCTATGTGATTTCTTGTTAGATTTAGATCAGACATATTGTCGTATTTCAAACATATGGATCACCATTATTTCAAAATGTTTGTTTTCGTCTTTACATTACCTTAACATTATACTGTGTTTTCAAATAGAGGGCGTTTTTTAGATGGATTTAGTCTAGTAGTAGTACTCAGACAGAACAGTTCATACGTTATCAACTAAAATATGCTGCTCTCGATCGAGATGACACCCGCCAGCTGATGTTAAAATTTCGTGTGATATCAAGATGTGTCGTAACTTGACATTCTGCTAATGACTATTTCAATAAACTTGGTTTCAATTTTGATTTACTGGTATATTAAATCTTGGTGAGCAAAAAACAAATGAAATATTGTTCCAAACTGTGTATTTGTTTATCTTGTATAAGATTGAAGAGACACACGCTGTTGACAGTTTATGTTATCTGTTGACAGTTTTATTTCTTTTACTAGACACTCCAGCCAAACGATAAATTGATTAGATCACATGTTATCAAAAGATGGCACTACAACATTGTAAGCACAGTAAGTCAACCGTGATACAACTTGAATACTCATTAGCAACATACCAAACTGTGTAAGTAAAATAATCACAGAATGCATTGGGGCGGGATAGGTCAATCCGTAAATTCCCTTGGTTTGTTATTTGTAAATATTACAAAAAAATTAACAACCCAAGATTGAGTAGAATTTAGATAGTTTAGTACACCTACTGGTGACGTGATAGTGATATGGAGATGCCAAATAAATAAATTTAGCAAAAGCAATCGGTTCAAGTACGGTAGTGTACCGTCCACCCAATGCATAAGTGGTCGGTCAGGTCGGTCGGTCGGTCACGTGAACAAAGTTCGTATAAGGCGACATTGGTCACAATATGTATCCTTACATTCACATTACATGTTCTGGTTGGCCAGGAGATTGCTACAGTAAGGGGCAAATAGCAATCAATGAGAAAAAAAATAACTTATCGCATATGTTCTGTTGTATTCCAACAATTGTCTGTAGGAACGAGAATCTTACAGAAGGCATTCAGTTTAAAGCTGGTGAAAGTTTAAAGAGATAACCAAAATATATTATGCATATATGTCATTCTGCGTAAGTGACGTATTTCTAATTGCATTAGGTATCTGTGATCTTGTTTACAAATGATACAGTGCTTTTTGGAATGAAGGATGCTAAGCGAATATTACTTTGATTCTTACTGTGACTTTAATTAACATCAATCACAACCATCTAATTACAAACATAATTTACATCTCATACTTGAATATATACAAACGACACCGAAACTTAGAGTCCGGTTTGATACATAATGTACATAATCGTTTTGAGTACGTTTTAAATCAAATTCTAGTGACTTAGGGAGTCTTTTTCCACTGTATTATAGACCATCTTTACGTAGATAATTGTCCGACGAATAAATTTACAAATTGAGATAAATCATAAAGACGAATAAATCAAATGTCTCTAATTGTCTTTTCTCCACTTTTCACAATCAAAATCCGCGAACAACTCTCGCGAGAATTTGCACAACAACTCAGGTCGTGTAATTTAATTCCTACATACATTAAGTAGATGTTGAATTTCTAGCACATTGTATTTTGCGGTTTCTATGGTCTTCTAAATTAATTACATGTGACATAATCAATACTCTATCATATACGTATACAGGTCTCATACCATTTCAACTAAATTACATTTTTTTACAGTACGCTAAGAACATTTGGCAACCTGGAACAGTTAACTGGGAACGAGGAGGCTCCTTCGAGGGGGAGAGGCTCGAAGTTCGACGCTAGCTCGAAGCACATGCTACCAGACACTCAGACAGGTAATTAATGCGACTTATTCTAAAAAATGATCATATTCATGATACTTTGATGTACTTTGGCATAACTTAATTTGGTCTATGAATAATCAGATACGTGAAATATTCGTATCTTCAGTGTTTTCTCACGCGTGACATCGTAATCTGAGTTGACCAAATATCCATGAATTTCAATTTTGATACTGGAATCGAAGTGCATATCTTCCTTTTCTTTTGTGACACTATGACTGAAGTATTATGCATTACTGTAGAAATTAACTAACTGTCCGTTTTGCTAAGTTGTAGCCAACAAGTATAAGTTCAAGTAATGCTGTTGGCTATCAGTTTAGTGTCAGTTTACCCTTTTGTCTAGCTGCGACTCAAACATCATAAACTACTAGTATCACACCACAGCCAGTCCGCGACACCCCCATTTGCATACAATGTATCATCCTCAACTGATATCTCTTCTTTCGTGTCAGTGAAATAAATGTAGGGATTGTTTGATAAACCGGGCCGAAATTTCCATGGATTAAGTGTATTGGGACGCTGCAAAAATCGCAGATGAGTAGAGTGCGTTGTAGTCGTGCGACGAATCTGAAAATTAACAGAGAAAACCATGTTTTCACAGTTAAAGATGACAAAATTCAAGTGTACCAAAAGGAAATGTCGCTGAACTGATCTCCGCACAGCAACATGAGTGGGTTGTATAGTACAAGCAAGCATGTGACATGAAGCGATGCAATGGTGTTAAATTCTTATGTTAAACACAGTCAACTAAATATTTCATGAATTATGTACATTTGTGATTTTTGAAGTACCAGGTAAAGGATAGTTGACGAAAAGGGTTGTTCAAAGTCATTGTTGGTAAACTCAGTACGGGGAAGCTTGTTGGCGTTCGTCTCACTCGGCGCCCCAGTTGGCTTATGGTATTCGGCGAAGCGAAACGAAACGAAACAAGGCTTATAGTATTTAGCGAAACGAAACGAAACGAAACGACACAAGGCTTATAGTATTTAGCGAAGCGAAACGAAACCAAACGAAACGAAACAAGGCAACTGAAAAATTTTTAAAAAATCGCTTTCATTCTTAGGAGGCTTGTAACATATGCTATATCAGCATCCCTCATGATAGTTAGTGGGGAGGGGGTGGGAGGGGGTGAGCTGGTACCTATAGGAACACAGAATTACACTTGGTCCCGTGTTAATAATTGTCGTCTCAACTGTTGTAAATTTATGCCGACTTGCCATGGTTCTAGTGTAGACTCGGCTTGAACATGAACTGTGTGTAGTCTGAGCTAATTCCCAAAGGTTCAAGTAGTGATCCCGGGACAGAAGTTGAGTCGGTACATAAGATGTGAGAGTGATTCGAGTGTAGTTACTTGGTATGTCAGCTGAGTGCAAAGATCGAAAAGTAGCACTTCTTCAGGCCGACTGATGAACTATCATAAACACTCCTGACCAGAGGTTGTTTTCATTAATTGTGTAATGACTGCTCCTGAAAAGCCCCTTGTATTCTCTTTGGCTGAATGAAGAATTCGACAATCTTGGGAATTGCCACCTATGCCTGAGTTCACTGTATTTTGAGACCCACATTTAGTAATTAGAGTCACCTAAGGGTAGCAATATTAGAATAAAATTGGGCATACCTATTAATTTGTGTTGTTTTGTAATATAAGAGGCTAAAATACTAAACACCTATCACATCAGACATTGTAGCTAAGCTGAAATGTAAGTCACCAGGCAGACATCTTATAAATAAATATTTCTAGTTAAGGGAGCTTTCAATATTTACAGGGGTAGGGTCGGAGGAGTCGGGGGGGGGCACATTTTACAAACCTGTGCTTGGGGGAGGGTCATATTTTGCATTACAATATTTGGGGGAGGGTCACATTTTACAATCCGTAGTTTTGTGACCAAATTGAAGATTCAATTATTTTATATTTGTTTTGTGTGTTTTGAGATGTAAAAGTGAGATGAGCACTCAACATTTATTTGTATGGGTACTTTACATGCCAAAATGCAAAAATAAAAATACATTTATTGTAAGAAAATTGTTACATAAAACCATGCATTTTGTTGAGTGTATCATCTCACTTTATCACTCACACTGTCCGTGAATGTTGTTGTTAAAATATGATGGTGGTGGTGGTGGTGGTGGTGGTGGTGATGATGATGATGATGATGATGATGATGATGATGATGATGATGATGATGATGATGATGATGATGATGATGATTTAGTTTTGAATGTCATAGATAACACAGACAGTGATACATGTACTGACTCAAGTAGTGACAGTGAGTCAGATTAGAGTGACACTGATAATGGCAATACTGAAGGTGAAGGTGAGAATGATGACAGTGATATCAGGAAACCTTTACAAGTGAACAGATCAGACAGTATGCACAACATGGAAAGCACGTTTAGATACTAACTAGATTGTGTATGATTAATAAGAGAAAGGTAACTAGCCAGGTATTTTTACTGTTTGTCACTTTATATGTAGAAATATTGCTTTCTAATACGGTCAAAATCATTTACTTTGTATGTACACATACAATGAGAATGTTGATTAATGTTCAGTATATGCAATGGTCATGGAGAGGGTCATGTTTTACAAAATGGGACAAAGGGGAGGGGTTCACTTTTTACAAATGGAGAATGGGGGGGGGGGGTTCATGTTTTTTATGAACAGACCATGTGTAATTTCCTCCGGCCCTCCCCCCTTGTAAATACTGATAGCTCCCTAATCATAGTTGTAGTTGTTGTTCTAAATAACCCTTCATTATCTATTTTTAACTTTCTATTTTCACTTGTGGCCCATTGTCTTAACTTACATGTACACACAGTTATACACGTGAGCACATGTGTCTATAGGTGGATGCATGGTTACTATCATACATATCCACCATGCACACATGTGTACATAGGTGGATGCATGGTTACTATGTATACAAATCCACCATGCACACATGTGTCCATTGGATGATGCATGATTACGATGCATACAGATCCACCATGTACACATGTGTCCATAGGCGGATGCATGGTTACTATGCATACAGATCCACCATGCACACATGTGTACATAGGTGGATGCATGGTTACTATGTATACAGATCCACCATGCACACACGTGTCCATAGGTGGATGCATGGTTACTATGCATACAGATCCACCATGCACACATATGTCCATAGGTGGATGCATGGTTACGATGCATACAGATCCACCATGCACACACGTGTCCATAGGTGGATGCATGATTACGATGCATACAGATCCACCATGTACACATGTGTCCATAAGTGGATGCATGGTTACTATGCATACAGATCCACCATGCACACGTGTCCATAGGTGGATGCATGGTTACTATGCATACAGATCCACCATGCACACATGTGTCCATAGGTGGATGCATGATTACGATGCATACAGATCCACCATGTACACATGTGTCCATAGGTGGATGCATGGTTATGATGCATACAGATCCACCATGCACACATGTGTCCATAGGTGGATGCATGGTTACGATGCATACAGATCCACCATGCACACATGTGTCCATAGGTGGATCCAAGTGACAAGCGATTTATGTACGTTTTCGAAATTTCACTCACAAAATCGAATTTCAACATGGCGGAAGTAATTAACGGCTCTCATAACATGGTCTACGATATAAATTATGTTACTATCTTTGGATATTTCGATTAAATTTGACTCGAAATATATCGTTGAATACAAGTATTTAGCTATGGGAACACATTGTACTTGTGCAAAACCATCAAATATTCCCTCAAATTCTGTGTCTATTTATTTATGGACTATTTTTATACATTCACATTCACATTCAACATGACTGATTTCAAAACTTTACTGAACAAAACATAATTTTCAGTGAACCATTATTGGGAAATTATTCAAAGGAAAATGATCGCATTGCAGGTATGTGATTTGGGTCAATAATGTCATTTTTTATCAGAAAACTTAAACTCAAAAACTATGGGGCAGATTGGCCTGAAATTTTGTGGGAATTCGAATGTTCTTAGAGGTGTGTTAATTAAGATATGATCATGACGTGATGATTCCATCTGTAATATGCAAATTAGGGCTACAAATGTGTAGCCCATAGCACCAGCCAAATGATTGCGTATATTGCAAAGATAATAACAGGGTTAGAGAGGCAACTGGATAATCATTCAGCAAGTGAACAGCTATACCTAGCATGGATTAGCATGTGGGTAATTTTTTTTATAAAACTGTACAGTTGTGCTACAACACCATTGGCACTCTTTTTTGTTATAACTGTTTAATGACTATTTGATAACAAAATGAAATTATCATTATTCGTTATTATTTATTTGAACTCATCAGGCCAACTCTAGTATTGAGAGTGTTGCTAGTGAGAGTGATGGTAAATAGTTCGTATTTTATTTCGCTGTGTATGACCGACGCCTTGCTTTTAAAGTGGGTCTATTATTATTTCTTTGAGACTTTGGACCGAATTACATTTTGGCGTAATCGCGAACACTGATTTTGGAATGCCGCAGTCAAATAAACATTTTTATCCATTATAACTTTGAAGAGTGTAACAAAATGAATTACGTCCAAAGTGAAATAATCGTTTCTGTTTTCGAAATGAGTGGACAGTCTTAATGTATACGTACCATGAAGGATGGAAGGACTTTGTCAATCAATCGTCCAGGCACCAACTCGCTTACTAATAGACAACACGACATATCAAAGTTTATCAACTATTTCCATCAGCATGTCTTTACATGTCTATTTCAGGTCTTGAAAGAAGTCTGAGAATTAATATCTACGTTTGTTATCTACACCAAATGAACAGATTGACATGGATGTCGACCACTCAACATCTTTAATAAAAAAGAAACGTACAAAAAGGTTATTTGTCAAAGTTTTCATATTGTTTATAATCGTTATATTTGTTGTTGCTTATGGGATTATATCAACGTTTCTCCCATGTATAAACAGGTACGTAAATTAGTTACCTTGGTTGTATATGATTATGTAAGAGTGAGCTTAAGAAAAAAATTAAACCAGATTTACTTGTTTATTAAGATGTATGATGACCTTGTACAGTGGCAGGTAAGGTCATCATTCTGTCTGTCTGTCTGTCTGTCTGTCTGTCTGTCTGTCTGTCTGTCTGTCTGTCTGTCTGCCTGTCTGTCTGTCTGTCTGTCCGTCCGTCCGTCCGACTTTGTCTGTGAACACAATTTTACTACTCAGTAATTTATATGTAGTACTGAAATGATAGAATTTTCAATCATGTAAGGATTAACATTCTTTTCACATTAAATGGGACTTCTATACGTCAGGAAGTAAAAACGTAAACTTTTGGCAGTGTATGAGTTTATGTTAGGCACATGCGCAATTGCCTACTAAACGATATGTAATGTATTACTAGTGTTCTTAGTTCAAGTTCTTTTCGTGAACAAGAAAGTATTGTTGAAAGGGGCTTAGTAGACATGTAAATGTAGTAGACATGTATATGCAGGAGTAGAACTCAAATATCAATTACTTCCAATTTAAGCTACCTTTAAACAAAACAGTGATAAGGAGAAAAAATAAATAACTGTGTTTCCAATAACATGACTCCAGAAAATAGGAAAGGATGTCGGGAATTTGTTTTATTTTATCTTTTTAATAGTTTTTATTTTTTAGAAAATATTGCTTCGACCCAACAACAAACAAAATGTCGATAAGCATACCGCTTGTGTGATAGTTTAATGAAATATGTACTGGCATCACTGGGGTTAGAAAAGCGACGTAATGATGGTCAAGAAGACAAAGAATTTATTTTATTTTTATTTTAAATGTTTATAAAATGTTTAGGATCAGAGGCTTAAACTAGGGTCGGTCAGGTTATCGGAAACACACATTTTTTTTATTTGAAATAGTATTTTTATTTCGAACTCCAATACACTTGCAAAGTTGCTATGGTTACTACTGATCGTTTTTGTGAATGTTGCAATGGACGACGAAACAACTATTAGAATAATAGTCTAGATTTTATCAATATACGAAAGTATGTTTGGTTAATTCTACATTCGAAAATAGGCATTTATTTTGATAAATCTGTAATAAAATTCAAAATTGATAGTCGTGTATGTAAATAATATTTGATGGCTTCTAGCTATAAATAAATAAATAATGAAGAAAATAAAGAGATTTATATAGCGCCTAGTAGAGCGGACAGTGTTAGGTAGTTGGTTTTACAGAAGTGTGGTAGCGTAGCTGAAAGATCGATCTCACTACGATTTGAGTCTTGTTCTGGGAACCTTGAGTAAAACAAATGTCTCGTCTCTTCCAGGAATAATCCATCCATCCATTTCCAAAACAAGACCAAACCAGAACATAGGATTGTTTTCATAAAAATTCACAAAACCGGAAGTACAACGATGGTATCTATTCTGGAAAGATTTGCATATACGAGGGATATGTCAGTTGCCCTTCCAGGATCCAACCATGTATTTCCAACTCGAGACTTGTTTAAGAGAACGTTTGTTAAGAAATCACCAGTGCCAATGTATGGCCGGAAATATTATGATATGTTGACCAATCACGCGCGGTATTATCGACCGGAAATGGATGCTGTTGTACCAAATGCAACTTACCTCACCATTATACGTCATCCTGTCAATCAACTGGAATCAGCTTTTGGGTTTTTTGAATGGGATGAATCAGTGATTAGTTTTAATAAAAAAAACGATGAAAAGTTTTCATTATTCATGCAAAATCCTCAAAAGTACGTTGATAAAAAAATTTACTACTGGTGGCAAATTCATAATGGACAGCTCTTTGATCTAGGAATGAGTACACATGATACGACGGATGATGCAAAAGTACAGACAAAAATCCATGCTTTGTCTGCTGAATTCGACTTAGTAGCTATCAGTGAATATTTCGATGAATCATTACTCGTGCTTAGAAAAATGATGGGCTGGACACAGGAGGACATTCTATACATATCGAATAATATCCGAAATGACAAGAAACGTTCGGTAATCACCGACGACGTTCGAAAAAAGATTCTTGCATGGAACAAAGCTGACGTTGATTTGTATGAACATTTTAACAAAGCTCTCTGGCAGAAAATCTCTGCGTATGGCCCTTCCTTTGAGCGAGATTTACAAGATTTCAGGACTGAGAGGAAACGTGTAATGAATGCATGTATAACCCCTACATCTACTATAAATACGGACCGTCGAGAAACAAGGTATAAATTAAAATCAAACGCCTCAGATTTATGTATCCATCTTTGGCGAGGTGATGTTACATATACTAAGTTTTTGCGCAATAAGCAAGAGGAAGGTAGAATCTTTTGTTAATCCTCAATTATAATTCGAACACAGCAAAACTAGTGACGTAGACACGCGTTTTCATGACGTAGAACGACCAGCGTATATATTCTACATTTCTTGTTCAACTTGGCTCGTGCATGGTATAATCCCCATGTAGTATGCCTTTAACAAGTTTATTATAGACACCATATAAAATAATAACATAACATAATATAACATTCCACACATAAAGTAATTATTATTCCTGTGTATGATAGCTAATAGCATGAGGTGTTTCCTTTTAATCATTGGTGACGCTTTCATCAGCACAAAACTTGATGAGTTTCTAAGAGTCTTAACCATCTCATTATAGAAATAGTCTTATCTGATTCACATTAGAGTGCACCTCCCGGTAACATTTGCACAGTTTATGGAAGAGCAAATTTCGTTTTTCAATTATTGTTTTAATTTTCGTACTGAGTACTACTAAGAACTATTTTTGAGATTTTTTTTATTCAGTAACTTCTGTATCAACTCTACTTATGATAATCACCGAAATGTGAATGTTTGCCAAACATTTGCATAAGGTCAGCTTGACCAGGCAATAAATATTTTATAGCACATCACGTTATTATCAGGCACATACATTTTCCATATTCAAAACAAATCATTGATAGGAATTCGGTGCTACAATAATAGTGCCCTAGGAAGAATATAAAACTAATAATGCCTACTCTATGCAAAGTCAGGTCACTATGGGTCACTAGTTCATACCACGTGACATGATCTACGCCAATCACTGACGATTGTATCACAATGATGTGTTACAATTTACTATAGTATCCCACAACAAGATATACAGTATGAAACTGCTGGATGGAGTCAGGGATTTAGCACAGAGATTGAAAGGATTCAATATGTGTTGGGATATAATATAATAGATTATTATATATAAAATAAGATAACATTAATTACATTACATTTGATTTTCTATTTTTATAGAGTGGTCATTTAGAAAAGGTTTTTCACAATTACCATCATTTACTGGGATTACCGATGTTTGTAAATTTGGACTTTATATATATAATAAACAGTAGTGAAGTGTTTGTGGCCAAGACGTTTCGCTCAGACTTTGTAGAGCTACCTCAGTAGACCCAATCCATCATACTCATGATGTGTGTGTGTGTGTGTGTGTGTATGTATGTATGTATGTATGTATGTATGTATGTATGTGTATGTGTGTATATGTGTGTGTATGTATGTATGTATGTATGTATGTATGTATGTATGTATGTATGTATGTGTATATGTGTGTATGTGTATGTGTATGTATGTGTGTGTGTGTGCCCTGCTTTCAGTCAATTCTATTTTCCCCTCTTTATTTCAAAGTATATTTGTTTCTGTTTTTCAAATATTTTAGTTACTCTTTTATAAATCAGCAAATCATAGTGCAGTGATTCATTGACTGTCTCATCCTCCATCAATTTGTGTCTAAGTTCATCAACCAGCGATGAAGGTTTTGTTTCAGTCTGGTTTCCTTTATGGTACATCTTATGATTGTAGTTCTTATTCATACTTCCACAGTATTTGCTGAAAGGTATGCCATACGTTTGTTGTAATAGCTTTAATGATAATTCATATTGCTCCACAATGCCTATAACAGCAAACCAGTTTTCTAAATTATTGAGTATATACTCCAACATTAACTCTCGTTCTGCTTGAGTTGTCATATTGTTCAGTGCTAACTTCTCACGAAACCAGCAAGACGCATTTATTTTATTCCAGTTATTCCATCGACGATCGTGTGATTCAGAAGCTAAGGTTATGTAGGGATCATAGATTTTCTTGCAAAATTCTGGTTTGAATAACACTTGTCGGAAAAAGAAACTCCCCTGGTGTCTTGCCCATTCGTTAATCGTAACCTCGTTCGCATTCAATACTGAACATAGCTGGTCTAATCTTGCAAGTTTGCAGTATTCGAATGACGATATGACTCTCTCATACGGATTACGTAATATTGTGAAATAAGAACACAGTCTATCCGATTTTAAGTTATCGCATACTCCGAAGGAATAGCCACCCATGAAAATGCTGGTATTTTGAAAAAGGGCTTCCCGATGGGTCACGAACATCTGGAAATCAACGCGAGTTTTACTGCTCATAACGGGTCCAATTCGTAAACCTTTTTGAATAGCTAAAGTAACCAGGCATGTCTTCATGGTTGTACCAGCAGCTTTGTTATGATGTAGAAATACCATTCTGCTATGTTTGTAATTTTCACGATCCGTCCTATTGTCTGTTTTTGTATAATAATTCCTCATGTACTTACGTCGGACTATCCACGGAAATTTCTCTGTTATGTGTGAAATAGTTTTATCTTGTTCACGTACTTGTTTCGTGTCACCGTCGTTCAATTTACTTGTATTCGTGTTAGGACCAATGTTGAACGATCCGATCGGATATTTTACCTCCCCGTTCTTTATACTGAACCCAGTCTCAACGCGGTAAATATGTTCATAATGGCTGTAAGAAAAACAAGTAGACACATATATATCAATGACACAACGATATCAACGACAGTGACGTCATACGGGCGAGGGGTTAGGAAATATACCAATACGGGACATTCACATCAAAACAAAACAGTAAGTGGTGTTATTCACATAATTGATATAAATTAAAGGCAATAGCTTAGATACATACAACGTTTAAAATATACCTTTGACCAAAGACATCTGTCAGTACAAAATCGCTTGAATTTGGTAAGTATTATTTAAAGGTACATATAGACTACAACATGAAAAAGGAAACGAATATCTGTGACTATGAGGGCGCTAGTAAACGTCTACTACCCGAGAGCTGTTATGTAGCATAACAAGATGAGGGGTAATAGGTCCTACTCCTAGTACTAGTGCCCAAATAAGGCCACGCAATGCCCAAATAATTAAGGCCAAGCAATATTAAAATGTTATAACATATCATATTCTCATGTACATATTCTATCCATAGTCAAAGCCCCCGATAAGACAGGCGTGCTACATGAATATTTCCCTTGGGAAAAATAGAACGCGACTATTACCTGTATATGCAAATTGATGTATTGGTGGGTCAATGGTACATACCACGTGATACGATCTAAGCCAATCAACGAAGGCTATATTATGAACGTGATGTGTCAAAATGTGTACTATCATTACCAGGACATTTTGTAAACAGCATATCACTATATAGCAAAGAATGGTCGACATTTGGTTGAAATCATACCAACAAAGTAAATCGGCTACGTTTGTTTTTTATTTTGTGTGCGCTGTAAAAACATTTATACAAGATTCGTCAGTCACATTAGCTCTAATTGAGTGTTGTTTTCCCCAATGGTTGTATGGATTGGTTAGTTTTTAGTCTGAATAACTGGTTAGATTTGTTGCATATAGAAAGGTCATATATATAAATATGCTTTCACTCTTTTTTTACTGTACTTCATTATACAAATGGTGTACTTTTACGACGCACATGCCATAGCCATGGGCCAACCATTTATGATCTGTACAAAGAGAGGTGAAACCTAAAATGGTTTTTGCGTTAACAGATGTCTCTTTTCTGTACCACCTGTGCACCAGTGTTGAAAGTAATCAACCATATTTATATATTAAGCACATACTATTGTATATGTAATGAAAGACATGTCTTGATTTTGACAAATTTATCGTACAGTTCGATATAAAGGTCATTATATTTTGTACATATGGTTAGTTTTGTATAAAATGTGGCTACAATTCAATCACAGATTTCTATGAGCACCAACATAGTTCAGATGTACGTGTCCCATACTCTGCATTACCCCTGAACTGTGTGAGTGAAGATATGAATCGTAACGATACTGTATAGGAACAAGACTATCCCTGAGCAGATTTTTTTTTGAAAACAAATTAGGCCAAATAAACAAATAGAGTGTTGACCGACCCTAGTTTAAATCGCCGACAGTAAACATTGTTTTACCTTTTTAAAAATCACTTCTAGAGAGAAACGATGTCATTTCAGTCTATAACAGCACAGTCTGCATATTGTGTTTGTCTACTTCTGAATCACATAATTGTCTTCATTTACTTCTTTTACACCTCATCAACTGTTACGGAAATATTGTGACCAACGAGTATCGTGTTTGGGGCAAAGTAATTAAACAAAATGAAATATAAAATAAAATACAATTCCAACCTAACTACCCTATCACGTTATCGGAAACAAAACATTTAAAAAAATCTTTTGCCTTGGCTACAGTTGAATACTGTAAAGTATATGTTAACGTAGGAAAAGGTTTGCCTTTGTTAACGCCATAAAGATAGGAAGTTACTAGTCACATCATGGTAGATGACAACTACTAGGCTCTCTTTTACTTCCGTGCCATCTCTTTCTGAGATGTCCCAGAATCCTATACTTAGAAATAAGGAAATAAAAACGTACCGAATATTGACGATGGGAACAATGAATATAATAGCAAGAACGGAGACTGCTACAAAGATAAATATGACACTACAAAATAGACGACGCAATTCTCGGAGATGTAACAACGCCATATCCCTGACAAAATGGCTCAAATATCGACACTGAGGGAGTAGTCATTGAATTCATGGGGGGGGGATTGTGGGTCAGGTTTTATAAATCTGTTCTAGGGGGAGAGCCATGTTTAAGAAAAATGGAATTAGGGGAGGGACACAATATTTACTTTGACTTATTGCATCTCCTAATAGTATGATATTTATATTATATTGTGAATTTGGCACCACACCACAACACAACAGCTGTCATCACCCACTGCTAACGTCATACCATAAAGAACGCATCATGTTGATAACCACAATCAAGAGTTTAATAGCTGTTGTATTAGGAGGTGGGTGGTTTTCACGGGTAACTGGGAGAACAGTGTGGCAAGATATTGGGGTTTATGTGTCGGAGTGGGGATACATACATACATACGTACGTACGTACGTACGTACGTACGTACATACATACATGCATGCATGCATGCATGCATGCATACATACATACATACATACATACATACATACATACATACATACATACATACATACATACATACATACATACATAAATTACATACATACATACATACATACATACATACATACATACATACATACATACATACATACATACATACATACATACACACATGTATGTATATATTATATATATTATATATATATATATATATATATATATATATATATATATATATATAAACCATTCACACTATTTTTCAATGTTAATAGTGTTTTTGAGACATTTTATTCGCATAATTGTAAAAACACTGAAACATATTATGTTCAATGTTCTATCGACATTTATACATTTAAATGGTAAATTTCACTTTTTACATTAATTATATTATCACGGTCTGTATGCTTATTCAAATGTAAGCATAATAACCAAATTAATAAGTCTCGGGATCACTACCAGAATTGATACTAATAACGATACCATTAAAAATAGCAATATGACTTCAAAATGGAATATAAAGGAGCATCTTTTGATCACAACACATATACAAGCTATTATTAAACATACAGCCCATTTCACGATACTGTTCACTGGCGCTGTTTTATACAACCACACAGAAACCAATAAGAAACTGCAAATGTTACACTTGATGATCGCAAGCATGTATAACACGTTGTAGTTGGGTATAAAGTCTTTATTCTCACACACAAGTACGTCAAATAATATTACACTTCAAAAGTTCGAACGGGCGCCTCCGCCAACGTAATACACCAAAACAACAGTTCGTTCACGTTTGTCTACGGGGGGGTTTCCCAGTCTGCGCATGCCTGTTCAGTCAGGCCTAACGCCCCCAACGTCTTACAGTGATTAACCTTTTGTTTGCTACACTTGAATGACTACAGTTTCTTGCAATTTCTTTTGTCTCAATGAAATGAACTAACAAGTCACCATGCAGACATCACATGCAGACATCGAAATATTGGATCCAGTGTATCTGCGTCGACTTGCAGTACGTTTGATTGTTTGTTTAGTTAGACAAAATGTAGCAAGAACTTCAAGTGTAGACTGTAAAGTTTCTTATTGGTTTCTCTCTGCTTGTATCAACGACTTTTTGTCATCCGAGTAGTCATCATAACAAATTATTGAACAGCTAGAAAAACATTCCAGTTTCATTCAAAAACTGCCACTTGATCACGTGACTGAAAAAGTGCATGGCATCATGAATAATAATGAGCTCATTATAATACTATAAGCTAGATTTATATAATTCATCATCCTGAGTCAGTAAACAATAACATAAAAAGGGTAGTAGTCATCATGAAAATTAAACGAACAAATTAAATCACAGGTTTCTCGAATTATTTGAAAACTATTTAGTTCTCAAAATTCAATCTTAATTGAAAAGATTATCTTTTGTATAAAAATTGAACACATTTACTGTAAATTGTGAATATCTAATTAATGAGTAATTTCAAATATGTAAATATGTTAATAAATATGTAAATATCTAATTATTTTCATGTAAATGCACTCAATCACTGATAATAATAAGTCTTTTCAATGTATAAAGATGTAAACATGTATCTGTATATGTTTCGTTAGGTATTAGACTGCGCATGCGTTATATAATATGGTATCTATCTCTTTTTAATATAGAGTCTTACATAAATTCACTTTCTATAATAACTTTATACTATGGCTCTATATATACAAAATCATACAAGACTGACAAGAAGGGCTAACAAACATATATAAACTGCAGGCTTTGTCCGAAAAAAAATCTTCTATGATAGTTGCCTGAATAACTTTAAAAAAAAGATAAACAATACAAAAAATTGTATAAGGAGCAATAGAAATAGAAAAACTTGTTTTCTTTCATTGTCACTGGTCATGGTTCGCTTGAAGAGGCTGTCTAGGTGGTGTTCTTACGTCTGTCGATAAATACAGAGAGAATAAAAACAGACAAACTTAATCATGAAACACTATAATAGTAATAACTGACGTTAAGTGAGCAACTCTACTATTGGCACACAAAGCACTAACAGTCACACCCAAATACTAATAGATGGATTTGTATCATTTCTGAAGTTCTAGGAATTGTTTTGGTCTTTGACAAAATAACTATTTGTACCCGTATCATACGGAAGCGGGTCGGTTATATCGAGTAAAACTAAACTTAAAGTTACTAAACGTACTTTCGATTCAGCCGGGGTGGGGGTGGAGGTGGGGTGGGCAAAATGACCTCGGGGAAAAAGGACGGGGCAACGGGCCGGGGGGAAACAGATTTAGAACCGTCTCATATGCTATATTGAGATTTATATTACTATATGCTATATTGGGGCGTAATTGTTACTGTGTATTTAAAAGGTACTCGATGTATTCTACTTACTGAAGTATACTTAGCCATCACTTGCAATTAACTGAACTTATTAAGATAACTTACAAACAATCCGATGACGTAATATATCATACGTATACAAATTGTCGTTGAATTATCTACTATACAATCAACACCTCTAGCAATGTCAGAATGTCATAGTAGACATGTACTGACATTAACATTACTAGAATTATGACGTCATCGAGATTTAACTCAGTTTAACGAATTATAGAATTTTAAAATTCCCTACCATCTAACCATCTCCGTAACTTTGGACTCTTGTAACAACATATTGCCAGAAGTAATACCATAGCGTCGATCAGTAGTATTATTGACAAATCCCAAATAATCTTCGATGAACTTGAAATTGTACTATCGTTCATTATGAATTCATGATCACCTTGCTCTTCAAAATCTGTTGAAAATAAAACTTTACTATAATTATAGTCAGTCACAATCTCTAGGAATGTTATAAAATTTTAATTCTGTTTCATTTTTATGAAAGGAAAATAGCAAATGAAAATACAATAATATGACGGAACTCGAATATCAAAGTGATTAAAAGCTGAAATCGAGCGGGGCCAATGGTTGACCGCCATAATAGAATAGCGCCCTCTCCGTTCACGTGGTCATATGGACAACTCAGATACCATAAAGGGTTATTAATACTATATACTATCAACGTTGTGGTTCTTTACCTGATGTCTGCTTCTGGCAATAATGTAGTTCATTCATTAAGTATTCGCAAATCCATACGATAACCTTAAAAAAGACAATTGTTGTTTGTTAGTTCTAGTAAGTTCAACGCCATTTAAAGGTCATTATATCTTGATGTTTGAAAAAGACAATTCTCTGTCTTCTTGACCTTCATGTATATCTGTTTTCTTTCCCCAGAGATGTCTGTCCATATTTCATCAAACTATCACAGAAGGGGTATCAAAGCAATATTTTTCAAAAATGAAAACAATTAAAAAAATGAAATAAAATACAATATAATTCCAACCTACCTTATGGCAAGCCGTTCAGGCCAAAAGTATTATTTTATTTTAGCTATAGTATTTTATATTTTTCGTAGTTGCAAACTAATTTTAACCGTTTAGGTGTTGTTTTTCGGTGGAATCCACACTTTTATTCCATGTTAACATTATTTAATTCAAAGAAGTTTTCATTTATTTGAGATTATTGTTTTATTTTTCGTTTCAAAATAAACAGCGATGTAGCCAGTATATTCTTACTTGGATCGGTATGTGCCTCATTCAAAATTAAAATAAGCAATCGGTTACTAGTCATGCGTGCGCACTGGAGTAACGTCATGTCCTATATTTAGTACAATGTTGCTATGACTACGATGAACACTTCGAAAAGAAACCGACTGTATAGTATGCAGTGGTTCTTGTTAATTTTAACTATACTGAACAGATACATACCTTTTTTATTGCGTCGTCTTCGGTAGTGGACCAAAGAGGGATATCTTCATTATGTGGAATATGACTTGAGAATGGCAGCTGCCGCGGTCCGTCGTCGTTGTCGTTCACATTTTGTTGTCCAGCAATTGACGACGGTTGTATGCCATTGTCGCAGGTACATGTACGTCCAGGTCGTCTTCCACTTTGTACGCATGCGTTCTTGTCCATTTGCGATATTGGTATGTCGATTTCGGGAGATCCACAGCTGTGCGTGTTAACGTATTGAAGGTGTATGGACATTTCTAAATGTTCACTCTGGAATCTTACATCTATGAAGCTATCAAATGGGACATAATTTAAAAAAAGGAATATTGGTAGAAGTATGACAAAAACGGTAAAAATCAGTTTTAGAAAACTAAACGAACTTCTCCCTCGTTCTTCCATATTTGTAAACTATTTGGTATGACCCCTTCCTTTGAAATCCTTTATAATTTCCTTATGTCCGCTCGTTTATCAGGCTTGCAATTAGAATATCTGGTTATGAAAACTCTCCGGACAGTCTAGTTTGTCATGCAGAACAATGCACCAACCGGTGTCGAAACCCTGGACAGAAAAACCGAGCGAAGGGCGTCAATACACTTATATAATATTGTTATACTATAGTGTCGTGTGCAAATTTCAATGGAAATCCCCTTTCTTCGTTTACTTGCATTACGTATTCCAACGATGTAAGCAGGCCGATAACAATGTAGTCCAATTTTTTTTCTGATCAACAACTTTCTAAATTTCGCTTCTGTTAATTTCCCCTGGATGTTACTTCTTTGGTTATTATGATAACTGGAGTATTGTAATCAGTACTATAAACTTAGTTTGACATTAATAGTGTAATAATCAAATATCGTGATTGCATTTGTAATTATTGAATAAAAACAGATAGTTTAACTTCAGTGATATTTCAACACACGTAAAGACTTTTCTGTTATAATCTTAGATACCCGTTTTTAGATGACGATGTCTGAATATCGAATGAGCCTGAATACAGTTCGCCTCACCTGACTGAACTATTTTAAGAAGAAAAGAGAAAGCGAAAGAGAATAGCCAAATTGCAGTTAGGGAGACTTTAATATTTTCATGTATTAAAGTTTCCAATAATCAGTTTCCAATGATATAAATTAATCAACAGGTTGTCGGCTGTCAACTATTATAACACTAGCAATGTTTTTCGTAAAGTCTTTGCGTTAGTCACAGTGATTTAGACATGTGTGAGTTCTGTCATTTATCGGGGGAGGGGGGTCAGTTTGGTCATTGCAACGTAGGCTATCGTTCAACCAAGTTTATTCAATCTGAGTCTTCGTGTTGTCATTGGTTGATTTAGCATAACGATAAGTTAGAGGATTGGCAGCGTGCCACTTAGGTTAAACCATAGACCTTCCACCAACATAGAGGGTCTATGGTTAAACTCAGACACCTAGATTGTATCAATCTTCTTGTCTCTGACTTATACTTTGTAAAGCTAGTGACCATACTTTGACGATAGTCATAGGTGACTATTTCGGTGAGATGAAAGCACATTTATCTGCCCATCCCACTCCCCCCACACACCCAGCACACACACACACACACACACACACACACACACACACACACACACACACACACACACACACAGTGTGGATTAATAAACACTCATTGTAGTATTATGCATTCGTCTATCTGTCTCCATATCTGTCGTCTAATTGAATTGGTTGACTGGTATGCTAATTAGTGCAAAATAACACCCGAGGGACATATCCATGATACCTATGTCAACTTGAACGCCAAGTAGTTCTCCTGAGAACTTAGGGCGCCCTCAGAGTCAAGAATCCAACCTCGATGCCACGGATAATCATGCAGTGACGTAACTAAAATCAATACCTAGAATCGAACGCAGTAAAAAGTTTAATGAATAAGTTCTTGTTCCATGAGCAAATTTTTATCAACGATACCCATAATAAGGTTTAGATACTGTGTTAACGAGTAAAGGTAGGATAAACAGAACCTCACGTTCATGGACGGAGGATCATTCAAAGAAATATTTTCAGATCTCCGAGTAATCGTTGCACCATGAACTGCTAAGGAACACACAGGTGTAGTTTAGAAAATTGTAATTGGTCAATAGTTAGGGTCACATGATATATGTTCCAAACATGATGATCATGAAACGACCATTTTAAAAAAGAAAATCAGATTCTTCTGATTGCAGACTTTTTACAAACTGTCTCTCTCTCTCTCCATCCCTCCCTCCGTCTGTCTGTCTGTCTGTCTGTCTGTCTGTCTGTCTGTCTGTCTGTCTGTCTGTCTGTCTGTCTGTCTGTCTGTCTGTCTTGTCTATCTGCCTGTCTGCCTGCCTGCCTGCCTGCCTGCCTGCCTGCCTGCCTGCGCGCACGTGCGCGCGCACGCACGTACTTATGTATGTATGTATGGCGATGTCTCATCTCTCTCATTTACTTATTATCAGTAAATTAAAAATTACGTCCCAATCATAAATAAAAACAAACATTTGATGCATTGTATAAAATATACCATTATCCTCGGCTAATTTATTTACAAAACTATTTACATCACATCTCAAATTAGTCCTCTCATTTTAGTTGTCACCCCCCCCCATATTTTTTCATTTAGGCCTACAGTATCGGCAAAATTAATGTTCTGGTTATTTAATGTTTGTCTTAAAATGAAATCTGTAAAACATGAATACACACGTACGATATTCAATTTGAATAGTATATATATACAAAGTAGCATGATATTGTATTTTGATCTGTATTTACAATATCTAAATATATGATATTTTTGGTGAATGAGTTTACTATTTGAAATAAAAATTATTTAAAACAAAATAAAAAAATATATACAATGATTTATAAAAATCAACAAAACATATAATAGATATATACATAATTTAAAGTTTAATTTGTATGGAATGACGTGATGTTATGATAAATGATAGTCACGTGATTTAAGATATGTTAGAAAAATAATAAAACTTTAATCTCAGAATATATACTTTATCAAATTTAGTCCAAATTGCAAGAACATCTGGTGAATGGTTATCATGTAATATATACAGCCTGCTGCATAAACATTTGTTTGTTTGTTTGTTTGTTTGTTTGTTTGTTTGCCTGTTTCTTTGTTTGTTTTGTTGTTGGTGTGGATATTTTTGTGAGGTGATATTTTGACGATTGTCACAATTGTTCTATGGCCAAAAATATTCTTTAGTATAAAATACTTATATTGTGGTTATCATAAACTCGTTAAAGTTGGCTAAAGATTTTTCCCATTTTACAAAATAATGACAGTGAAAATACTCTGAGTACATCCATGTAAAAGTTAACATATTCAAAATTATTCATAATTATATGAAATATTAATAAAGATATTTTTAAAGGCCAATGGAAACGGGATTATGAATTGTAAATGTTTTCAACTAAAAACTTTTAGTTTTCGCTCTGTTATTGATCGAGGTCAGTAGTTCTAGAGTAATAACGAAACTTGAATGATGTACTGAGTAAGTATGCACTATAAACGTAGATAAGTGGTTGGGGACTCTTTGCATCCATATTGTCTTTCTTTATGTTATTGTGTCTTCTTTTTTCTCTTTGTCTTTCGTTTACGTCTGACTCAGTATTGTTTTGTTAGTGTATACAGTCCTTTATTTGAGTTTTGTGTTTCTCTTCGTTGTTTTAGTTTTTCGGTGTGTTATATTTTTCTCTGTGGTTGGGAGTAAGTTGATAAATTTCCCATTTGTAGATTTTGGAACCGTTATAGATGTCGCACAAAGACAATTTGATTAAAAAAATATTGCCCAGTCACTTGATTTTCAGCGTCTAATGGGCCTTGGAGAGTCAGTAAAATTGTAGTATTATTCAGCATTCACAAAGATAGCAGTGCCTAGTTTACATTGAGAAAAAAGTTGTGACATTTTGTGATTTTTTACCCGTGGAAAATTCGAAAACATGGTTAACTGGAAAATTTGATACTATAAGAGAGTCGTATATCGTAGGTTAATATTGTGCGTAAAACAAGGTAAAAACGGGGGAGGGTGGGGGTTGGGGGTTAACGAAAAGGGACATTATAACCCAAAATATAATATGGAAATATAAGTATTTGAAAAGAAACATTAAAAAAACGCATTTTACGAAAATCAAATCTTCTTCAAAAGTTAGACCTTAAAATTGCGTTTCTGTTTAAAATGGAAAATTAATATTATAAGTACCATATGTATGAACAAGGAGGTTATAAGACGAACATAACGTTACAGTACTGTAAATTCGTAAGTAGAGTGTAGTATCAAACTTTTGTATGGGAATTGAATATAGTTAGAAAATATATTGACATTTACTGATAAATGGAATCGAGAAAGGAAATGTATAACGACCCACAGGCCACAGCGTCTTTTACTATCTCGCCTCTGTTTCTCATTCCCCTGAATGAGTCCCCTAGAAGTCGCTCTTCTTCCGGTAGGAAAAAAGACGAAACCAAAGTTTAAAAACAAATTATTTAACTGTGTGAATGTTGGCGATCTTTCTAACAAACTGCGGTGTGTTCAAATATCCCCAATTTGGCCAAGCCATACGAGATCATTATATGCACCTTGACGCGAACAAAACACTCGCACTCTGTTGCTAAAAAGTGATTGTCTAAAATGTCTGCAAGCTATCAAAATAGTCATGTATTTCGATTGCTTACAAATGGACGGAGAACCAGACATTTTTTTTTCATTTCTGTGTATCGGCAGTAACAAGTCGGTCAATAAAGTTTTATTGCTTTTAGCAGCATTGAAGTCGAGTCGTAAATACCACTAGTACTGTCACAGTTGTTATGTCTGAGTTGAACTCTGTGTTGAACGTACCCGGGTACATGCGCACTCTTGGTAATTGCGTGTGTACACTTTGTGCAAATAGTTTTTAAGTGCTGTGTACTTTATCATAACACAGACAAGTCTGTGGTTATAGCTCTTTATTTGTTTCGCACATCTTGCATTCTAGTCTTCACTAACGAGGTACATTCCCATGAATGTTGACTCTTGATGGCAATCTAATTCAACATTTCTACTTGGTAGATACACCTTCATGTAGATCTTGTCACCTTCTCTCAATCTGAATAGCCCAGCATGGTAACTACTGTAATAGTAATCAGAGTTTGCCTGGCCTTCCTGTGTTCGTCCACTTTTCATCAGGTTGATTGGGTCTGCTGCGTAAGAACTACTGTCTGTAAACATCAAAGAAAATGTTGAGTTAGAAAACAAACTCATTCAACAGAACTTGGGGGGTCATTCAAGTGTCACGATTCATTGTACGTATTGCCTGTACATGTTGTGTTTGTAATCTATACAAAATATTTCTTGATGTGTAACAGATTTTTTCCATTGCCTGGAGATTTGGTATTCAAACTCAAAAAATACGTATGTTAATAAAAGGAACACCTAGTCTACCAAACAGAGTTTCTTTTCATTTTGAGTGCATTTGCTCATGAAAAGGCCTGGCTTATCGCCCAAATGCAACCTTTGTAAGTTGAGGCGTATGAACTAATTTGCATATAGTTTCGATACGTCATCACACTACCAAACGACAAACAACTTTTGTCCAGAGTTTATCATCATTTAACCGCCAAATGGCGAGTGTAATGTAAAAGCGGGATGTGTATCAATTTTCCTTAAAACATATCAGTTATCATTTCCTAAGAATTTGCACTGCCCTGTCTTCATTTTAGTGAGTAATGGATTGGCTTTTTCTGTAATCTCGATATAGTCCAGACAGGCGTACAATGTGCACAATCCTGTGATACAGAGAACGGGTTTTACCGGGGAAGTATAAATGTTTATACGTCCCTGGTTTTATTCTAGTGACTTTGTTCGTTCAGACTGCGACACTTCCATCCAAGTAGACAAACTCTGTTCTGTTTACCATTTTTTAGTACCTCCCCTTAACACAGGCTCTTTCAGGCGAATCACATCATATTTCATGTCGTTAACGATCACCTGATATTTATTTTACAATGACCTGCCGATCTACTACACTGCTTTTTGGAATTTTTCCAGACTTGTGCAAGAGTCGGCAAGTGCTGTAGGCTACTCTAAGTATTTGTATGATACACATCTGCTACATTCAAGTAAATGTTATGCCACTAATGAGACACAAGGATTGTACCATGGAGTACTCGGTAAATTCTTATAGATCTCCAACACACTCATTTAGATTTTTAAGATATCATTAATTGATTCCAACGCTTTATGACACGACCTGCTTTTCTAGGTACCTAGCGCCTGTTGGCGTAAACAAGTATTGGAAGTACCCTTCATTCAAGGACACCGTGTCCCTAGCCTGAGGTAACCTTATTATTACAAGCACGACATTAAGGGGCCGGTCATATGTAATTGACTGGGGGGGGGTATTTTCAAAGGAGGAGTGGGGTCATTTTTAAAGACATCATTTGAAGCGGGGGCGTCATTTTGGAAAACACAACTTGAAGTGGGGGTCACGTCGGAAAACAACAAGATAAGTGTGACAGCGTTATTTGGTATTAATACACTGCACAGAGCGTTGCATTTGATTTCACACATTTTTGTTACATCATGTTATACTGCAGTGTATAATACCACAAACAGGTGTATATATACTATAGATAGCATTATCAGAAATTAGTTTATGTTCCTTGCTGTCAACAGTTGCTAAATTGTAAAGACTAAGTTTGATAGAAAGCGGTGTATTGACTACATATGAGTCTCCATCGATGTATGCTGTGTACTGATATACACTAACTTAGGGAAATTACATGTTCCACAGATTCCAGATAAACATATACGTAATGAAAACAAACATCATACCAAAAGTTATCAATTATATCTCTATGGTTTGATAGTAACGTCATTATAGTATGTATACTTTAAATAAAACAAGTTATATGTCAAAAATGCATGAGGCCGAAGGGAGGGGGTGGGGGTCATTTTGGAAAAATGAGGTCTTTACTGGGGTGGGGCGTTCGTTTTGGCTTTGGGCATCGCAGCTGGGGGGTCAGTTTGAGAAAACCTATGTTCAACTCCAACCCCCCCCCCATTTCAGTTACAATTGGCCGGCCCCTAAATATGACAGATCTAGATCTAGAATACGTATAGGTTCCACATCAGGGAACCCTTTTACGATATATATGCAAGCGAGTACAGTTCCCTGCAGAGAATCTAGTATATCACTACTGCTTTGTTGACACTGTTTGTGTTTCCAGCCTGAATTCAAGAATATGCCCGTAGATGCTATTCCCAATTTTTAAACGACCCCCATCGACCCCCCCCCCCCCCAAAAAAAAATCATGTGCGTACAAGCACGTATTTAATATACATGTACCACTAATTCATACCTGTTCAAAAATTATCTTTGGAATAAAAAGGGTGGCATTGCGAAATATAGTGTTATACTTCAATTACGTGATAAAAGTCCCCTACGAGAATGTTGTTCATTTTAACCCACTAAGTATGATCGAGTATGAGTCGTAAATTTTCGGTTTGCTTTATTAGGTTTGTAACTGATCAACGATCATAGATGATGTCTGTTTAGGTGATTTCCACACAAAAGTTGCACAACTAGCACCCTGCATTGCTAAATATCTTGTTGTGTTGGCTATTGATACCAAGTATTAAAATTCAAATATAACTCTGTAAACAGTGGCATTTAAACTTTGGTGTACATTGGTCAATTCTATTGGCTTTGAAGTTCTACCTGACTACCTGTATGCAAATTTGACATACAGGTACTTCATCTCCGGTTGCACGTAAAACACCTTTGAGGGTCTGTGCTATCTATTCAGGTACCCCTTGTCACTAGGTTACCAGACCCCTTCAAATAAATGGGGAGTTAAACAAACGAATTCTTTGATGTATAGCCAGGATTAAAAGATAACAACATAGAACCTGCTATATATTTGGGGCAGCCCAGATAGCATATGTTTTGGAGTTTAACCAAGTTTTTAAAAGTTTTAATCTCTAACCCTGCTTAGAAGTCATCCTCCGTTGACCACCATTGTACGGACCAATGGAAATTCCCCTATTGCTACAAGGCTATGCCAAATCTCCAACACACTGACGTGCTAACAATGCACGTTTGCACCACTGTTGTATGATGTCAAAATACTGGATGGGTCCCCAAGTAACAATGTTGATACTGTCAGTAATCAGACTAATCAATGGTGGACTTCTTACTCGGTTACAGTTTGATGAGATATGTGTATCGTCATTGATAAGCTGGTTCCGCTTCGTTGCGGCTTTAATCCGTGAAGACATCTCTCATCAACACTCTAACCCTATACAGAGTGTGATTCTTGTTTTCTTTTTTAGAATTTTGAATTTTACCCAATAGGCTATAATACCCACCGAGAACTGTATAATGCAGGTATTCATTGATGTTCATCCGACTTCTTTGGTTTTCATCTCTTTCATCCCGAAAGTATGCCTACAAAGCAAACAATACATTACTGTCAAATGGTGACTGAGACTGAGACAGTGATGAGTATTAAACATATCGACGTGGTGACTTAGAAGAAAAAAAGGTTGGTGCGTTGACAGAAAAACGACTTACATGTAGCCATTCACAAGTTTGTACTTTACATACTGGCAGTTGTTGTAGTCGGTCTAGAATCAACAAACAGACTAAATTCACCAAACACGTCATTAATATTATTTTGAGGAGCGATAGCATTTATTTACTTTATTTACCTGTGAATAGATGTAGTAGATACCCGACAATGGAACAATCATGCCATGTCTATCAACATCAATATGGTGTTTAAATGCTTGACCATACACAGACTCCCATGTACCAACCTTGACCTTGCCTCGCTCCCCATGTATGCCTTTGTCTGTTGGACAATAATTATATGATTATTTCCGGACTGTACTTATTTTGCTCTAGGCTTAGTTTAGATGTGTAAAGTTGTTTCTCTACGACGTGTAAAGTTGACGGTGTCTCAACATAGCGCAGCTGTACACACAATCACACCATACGCCAACCACATGCGAGATCATTTTTAATATTAGAGATAGTTTGCACTACCCTTAATGTGTTACTGCACTTCTCGTCTTTTTTTCATGCTGGTATATTGTTAATTGTGAATGCGAGTATTCGTTGAAGTGGGTTCTGCAATATTTTTCGGCATCGTGAGTTTTGTTTGTTTTAACCTATTCACATACACACCATTGCGTTGTTCTTTCGTCAACAGATTCTTGCGAGCTTGAAAGTAGGTTTCGTGGTAACAGTTGTATTAACCGCATGACGCACTTTCTGAGGTACCTATCCATGGGTTCTGAGTCACAGTAGGGGATTACCTTTATCGCTTGCCTCACTCGATTCATAGCAACACATCTTTGAGATATTTTCCATTTAATAAAATTATATTGCGGTCAAAGAAAGTGACCGTATTAACGGTCTAGAAAACTTAAATATATCAAATTTCTGACGTGATATTTTTACTTTCGGTTTGATATTAACAGTGGTCAGATAATAATCATCAGTAAACGAATTCCTGCAGCAGCAGCAGCTGTTGTTGTTGTTGTTGTTGTTGTTGTTGTTGTTGTTGTTGTTGTTGTTATTATAAATCAAGATTGTTTGACCTTATTCCCTCGGAACTATGAGATCATGTTCTATTATGGCAGCAAATTGGTTTCACAAAGCTGTACATATAGTAACGAGATTGTCAAACATGTGCGGGGTATCTAAATATTTATTACCACTCTTACCGAAGTAATACAATAGGAACTGAAAGAAAAGCTATACCAACATAAAAAGATAATGTCGGTAAACTAAGAAAGGAAAGCTTTTTGTTATCAATGAAATAACAAAAATGATGTCAACCATGGTAGTCCCCCTTTCTCAATTTCAGTAGAGGAAAAACATTACGTCATTTTTATTGAAACACTCGAAACTCGTGCAGTGCGTCAAGTGATGACGGAACCAAATATTGGTAAATTGACGATTAGGGAAGTTTACGAATAGCACAACACACGTGACACGATTGCCTTCTGCTTTTGTTTCGTATTGATTCACGGCTGAGATGTGTGTGTTTACAATGCATGTATGTGTATAAACACTAGGTAGAGAAAAACGTCTACATTGATTCGGAGATAAGTTACCAACTTACTTGCTGTGAACCCAGCTGGACCTCCAGTAAGGTGTATCGCTACGGAGAAACCTGGATTATTTGTCGCTACAGTCCTCCGGGACGACTCTAGTAACTCTGTTGAATTTCTAAAGAGTAAACGCTGAATATACCTTTTAACTTGACCAAGCGTTAATTCTGTGTTGAGAAGATATTTATAAAAAATAAAATTATTAATGCAATGATGATACAATTATTATCACTTCTCGCTATTTTATGATTTTAAGAAACCTGTATATAAATGATTTTAGTATATCATAAATTGCTTAATGGTACGTATATACACACTTTGAAGGTACATGGTTTATACTTTTGAAAATATATACATTGAAGATTGATACAAAGTAGCGAACAAATACAGCATTGTGGTGTATAAATACATTGTATTTTCAAGGTACATGATATATTCATATTCATAAGTTCATTGAAGATTTATATTGAGCAGTGAACGACTACATCATTATGGTGTATCAATATTTTCAAGGTACATGATATATACATATTCATAAGGTCATTGGAGATTGGTACAGAGTAGTGAACGACTACAGGATTGTGTTTTCACAAACAGGAAGAAAATAAGACGATGTAGTAAATAGAGAAGCAGAAGTCAGTCAGACTACTTGATTAGCCACTTCACAAGTTCACCTAATTTGGCGTTCAACATGATTTATGCCACTGATCATACGTTTAGTCCCTTGTCGTAATATGGATACGGAAAAGTTTGAATATACTGAGTGGTTCTCCGGTACCTGATTTATCTTGCCGTGTACTGGAAAATAGTTGTTGTACTTCGTCTTTGATGATCTATAAGTTAATGAAAGCGAAAGTTATACAAATTGTCGTCAGGTTTAAAATAATAATAAAGTTTGTCGAAACTGGTCGTAAAAATACTAATACCTGTAAAAATGAAAGAAGTATCAACGCTTCGATTTCAGGTTCTCGGAAAACCGGGAATATAAGTTCTGGTCCAACGTCGCCAATCGTTCTTATCACCCGAGTTTACACATAAGTGTTAGAGAAAGTGTATTTGTATCTGCTAATATTATAGTGTTGGCATGGAAGCCATATATATTACACTGCAATGATAGGTTATAGAAAGTGACAAAAGACACGATATTAATTCTTGCCATTCTCACTAACCAAAGCTGATAGTTCATCGATAATGCGAAGACGGGTGCATGTTGAACGGTACCGTAAACTGTAATATAAAGACGGTGTGGTGTACGACGACGTATTCTTACATGGTCACGGTTCCTAAGTCATTTACAGTTTATCGAAACTTTCAATAATTCATTTTTTTTTTTACAAACATCATAATTGTTTTATTTATTTTTGCTTGATGTCTTCTCTTTCATCGTTTTTCTTGTGCAGAATGGGTGGGTTGAATGCTACACTAATGATTACCACGAAACTGAGGTGATTAAGTTTGTTTCTTAGAAGAAACTGGCGTAAAGCGTAATTCTTCAAAGAAAAATAACGGGGAACGTACAACACATGCCAGTCAGAAAACGAAAGAAAGTAGTCATGAAAAGATAAGCACCTTCATAATTACAAAGTAATGTCTGAGACTTAACAACTGTGGGCCTACAACACGAACCGTCTGATTGTATACCATGTAAAGCATACATTTCGTATTGAGAGACGGTCAACAAAGCTAGACCTGGACATAGTCGCCATGGCAAGTCAGACGAGAGCTGTTCTCTTTCTGTTTGAATTCTACGAACTCAGACTTGTTTACAACTGTTGTACAGAGTTCGTGCCAGCGTGTCGTTTCACCTGATTGTTTAGTTCAATAGATTGAAGGCCTAGCTGTCTAAAAATAACTTTGAGTGAAGCGTTCGATAAGTGTGTACACAGTCTATGCTGACAACTGTGTCTGGTGAATAACCATTGGACAGGTACGTAAACAAGGTACAGTATCTTCTACAGAACAAAACACCCCTGGACACAACATACCAAACTGTGTTATTGGGACCTCGGGTCGAAGTTCACATCTGATTTAGTTAGATGCACAATGCAATCATTTATATCGACAGTACTATACTAGTATAAAGCAGAATCAGAGACACTTACCGTTCTTAAACTGTCTTCGTCTGCAGAACAGCACCTAAGGATGCCATCACCACTAGCAACCCGATTCGAATTTTGCAGTCTTAGGGCTCTCTGGTAGTCAAATAAACTTTGATCTTCTCCTCCAGATCGTTCGCATGTACATCCGGGTCGTTCACCACTTTGAGCGTTGTTGTGCAGCGGTGGTTCGGTAGGATCGAGCGCGTTTCTGGTCTCCAAATGCTGTATCGTAAACTCTATTTGAGAGAGTTCATTTTGAAAGCTTATGATTGTAAAACCGATGATTATTGGGTATATTACTAGAATAAGTAACGTGTGGAGAATAAGTATAGATATCACGATAACACTTGGGAATTTATTTTGTTTTTCCATTTTACGTTTGCATGCTATGAAATCGAACGGGTTTCTTTTTCACTTTTAACATAACAAGTTTGAAATTTTCCGCCATGCAAACTATTTCCACCCACGCTATAGGCGAACCAAGCACCAACCGGACCACCAGGTCTTCAGCAGTCAACAAAATCTCGAAAAGGGGAACGTTGTGATGTTAGCAACGACTATTTATATTATTCTCAGACCCAGTACTAGTGTGCCGTGTGCAAAATCGATCGTCGGTGGTAATCCCCAGTCATCCAAATATGTTTTATGATTATCGGGGTCGGATAATTTGGGCCACATGCTGAAAACTTATTCTGATTGTATTTTATTTATTCACATCAAAGCGAGTGACAACTCTTATGATTGAATGCCAAGAGTACACAAATATTTGTTGTGCAATTTCCACAATTCCTGTACAACTTGTCACTATTTCGTTCAAAATATCTCTCAAATTGCTAATAAGGTAATCCCAGTGGCATTGTTTGAGTTTGAGATTGAAACGAATAGAAAATTGCAATGCTTTGCTTTGATTTACTAAAACTCAGTACCGTTATTCTTCCGACACATGAAAACATCGCAATTTGTAATGTAAGATTTGTGATAAATGAACAATCGAGTCACATACGCATATTAAACCACCTTACTTGTATTCACAAGCTGGTAACAATAACCCCGTATATAGTAAAGAACCGACACGCAGCACTGATTAACAATAGATTAGCAATTGCCGCGCATTTTCTCAATCGCAAATGGCGCGTACACTCACTGTAGCTCTAACTATTGTTCTTGTTTATCAACGAGTCCAGAAATTGGACCAATTTTTTTTTCGGTTGCAAAAGTGAGTCAATCATCAACGGATCCTGTTTTAATATACAAACAGTGCTGAAAGACAGTGTTGATTTTTTTGGGACGCGACTTCATGATAAACAAGCTTTTTTTTAATAATATAATAGACATTTGCCGATTTGTTTTTATTTTTTCTTCCATGGGCAGTTTCATAGCCCGTTTTTCACACTCACAAACATTCAAACTTGAAAATCAATGACTTCATGTTTATATATAGGAAACTACCTAAACCACTAGGTGTAGTTGGAATATATATCCAATACAGAGTACAAGTCGACCTAGTTTTGGGACTGTCAATAAGTTCATGGTGATTGTGTCAACGATCAAAAGGCAGCCCATCGCAGTTAACAATAACATCAAATGGTCCACCCTATTCTAACTATAAAACTTACTAGGAGTCGCATGCTGTTGGCTATATAACGTAAATACTGCCTGTTTCAAGATTGCAAAAACGTGCATAACACGAGGTTGACAAACTGTAGACATGGTTTTTGACATGTCTTCAACGATGTCGAAATTTTTTTCAAGTTTCAAGAAGTTGTGCAACGGATGAAGCATGTACCTCCCGCTGTTTCGTCACTAATAAGGTAGGTTCGTGAATATATAATGACGATCGCGACAACCCCCCCCCCCCCTCCATAAAACTCTAAAGTAGTTCGTCACATGTTTACTGTCTACTAGCTCATAAACAAATCAATGTAAAAGATTGACAATGTATAGTCACACAATGGAAGGTCTCATTCTGTTGTGTAATTGTACGTCATACCTCAGACCACTATAGGAACGAAAAAATGCAAGTGTTTGAAATTGGACGAATGTTTTTACGTATAACGAAAACACAATTCCTATTTGTTTAACAGAGTAATAATCTTTTGTTATTAAATCTAAACATGTAGGAAACTAAAATCAGGAATTAGTCGAAAGCTATAAATTTCTTCTTTAAGTAAATATAATACTCTAAGTTTAGATTTCGGGTCACAATGTATTTTTAGAAAAGGAAATCCAGTGACTAATAATATCCCAGCTGTACACTTTACAACAAAGCGATACACACTGAGTCATTTCAATGTATAAACCACAATAACTATGACTACGTCAGGAATACCCCCTCAGCCACAGGGGCGTGTAATATTTCATAGATTGTTGTTTTCCAGGTCTACAGACTAAATATAACAACCTTTTGATTATATATTCCTACCTGTAAGGGGAAGAGTTTAATATTTCTTCGTAGTATAGAGATTGATACATTTGTAGCAGAAAGATTCGTACGATATTTTCCTAAGAAAACGGCATTCTAAGCAATAAGAAAACAACAATCTATGAAATATTACACGCCCCTGTGTCCTCATCACCGTCATCAATCATGACACGTTCACGTCGACAAATGCTGTCCGACCCCTGGTGTTTGACCGTCTGAGATGAACATTACCAACAACATGCATACTGTATAAGCGATGCCTTATAGCATCTCGAAAGGGGTAGAGATACAGTGTTTTGGCAATGTGTTATCATAGACTCTACACGGTCAAACTATAGGGTCTATGGTATGGTTGACCTGAGCTGATTGCTTTTCAAAACAATCAGAACTGAATGGTAAAAGACATTGTGTAAGTTAGCCTGTCGACTCACGACAATATTGATATTATCGGGTCAATATCTACAAAGTCTACTGTTTGCAAAGTCTACAATACATGTATTTAATAGATATTCGATGAAAACAATAGAACATTCATCAGCTATTGTCAGAAACTTTGAACCAATCAGAAGCTTGACATGGTAGCTTCGTTGTATTTGTAAACTCTATTGTTTCAATGTAGTGGTAAGAAACAATATCATGACCTAGTTAAATTTATCGGCCATATTTATTATTTTATTTTGATAACAAATGAGTTCGAGCCGTTTTGATCGTCAACAAATCAAGATATACTACCAGGGAGAGGCGTGGTTTAGTTCCTATACAGTAACGTTATAATTTACACCCCACTCACAGTCTATTTATGATAATCACTTAAATATAATAGATATATAAAGCTTCACATCTTGACGTTAGAGGGCGTCATATACATGCAAATTCATATGGATTAGAGCATAAATCATTTGTTGGTGATAATTCTTATCTTATCATCGCCGGACAGAGAACTATATTCTGTAATTGTATTCTCCTGGGTAGGCTTCATTGACCAACTCAGTGTTAACCTTGTTGAGGCAGCAAGTAGACTGTGAGGCAGAGGTGGGTAACGATGGATAAACGAGAGAGAGAGAGAGAGAGAGAGAGAGAGAGAGAGAGAGAGAGAGAGAGAGAGAGAGAGAGAGAGAGAGAGAGAGAGAGAGAGAGACAGAGAGAGACAGAGACAGAGAGAGAGAGACAGAGACAGACAGAGACAGACAGACAGACAGACAGACAGACAGACAGACAGACAGACAGACAGACAGACAGACAGACAGTGTGTGTGTGTGTTCACGTACATACAAGATGTCAGATGTTATTGGATATTTACATTTCAAGAATAATTGCCATGATACAAATATACAACATGTGTTGATATATTACGGTGAAACATTCCTTAGATGATCTTAGATGTCCCAATAAACATACTGGATGTCGGTCGGTTCATTAGGGCTGTCCTGCTTCCGAGTGACCTGCTTAGATAGCTCGACGTCTATTAGTTTGGTCTGTTAATGTTCCTGCTATGAACAACACGGTAGCAGTAAAGCTTTGAATTTATCAGATCTTGACCTGTTTATTTTATACGTACATAAGTCTGCTGTATATCCGGGGCTGTATGTAAATTACTACTGGTGAAGAATCATTTAGCAGAATACTCCAACTAACTTGCTAAAACTGCCGACCAGAATAATTCTTCCATTACTCTTGTTTAAGTTTTTGAGCTTAAATATTCATTTACTTTTATCTGACGTGACTGAAAATGTATTTGACATCTTTGCTAATGTAATGATGATTTGCATGTATATGACTTCCATGTTTACTGGATTTTCGCACTATACCTAGGAAAGTTTGAAGGACAATACTCATGCGCCTTATTGTGAACTTGAACTTCTTGCCATAGTGACTGTGACGTAAGAGAGGGTGATAAAGACAACACGTACACAGGTAGACACAATCGTATACACACAAAATCGCACTATACCTAGGAAAGTTTGAAGGACAATACTCATGCGCCTTATTGTGAACTTGAACTTCTTGCCATAGTGACTGTGACGTAAGAGAGGGTGATAAAGACAACACGTACACAGGTAGACACAATCGTATACACACAAAATACACGTTTATTTCTGTTTATATTAAAAAAATACATTAAAGGGGTACAGTCTGTATCTTTGTAGAGTTTGACTTTTTATGATTTAAATATCCCAATGTTATTTCGGCAACTATGACACGTTGACACGTATCCATAATAAAGAGAACTCTAGTAACAGTTATGCTGGTACAGTATGACATAATTTATTAGTTACCAATTAATTCGAAATGCATCAGCCTCGCTTATGACCACACCTCTTTGTACATGAATGTACACTTAACCATGGGCTCCTTAATGTGTCAATTTATGATTTGTTTCAAAATACACAATGGTGAGTACTATGTGTGAACACATTGTACATTGACTAGAGTCGCAATGTTGTCTCGGTTACACTTTACAGACTGTTTTTATACTTTTATAATTTAGTTACTGTATTTAGAACAATAGATTTATCTGTTTATATTTTCACCTGCGATTGGGTACTGGCATGACGGAATGTCGACTTATGGTACTTCAATAATTACAAGGAGGGAGGGTCGGTGGAAAACAGCCAGGCTCGTTACGTAAAATGTGACCCTCCCCGATTTCATATTTCTGAAAGGTGTCCCTTCTATTAGAGTGGCCTCTGAGTTGAGTTGACTTGACTTGTCCAGTGTGAATGTCTATGCATGAAAGTAAAATGTGACCCTTCTCTAATTCCATTTTCCCCCTCTCGAGACCAAAGTTGTCAAATGTGACACCCCGTCCACCACCCCACTTGTAATTACTGAAGGCTCCGTAATGGAAATGAAAAGTGTGCGTAACACCTCATATACACTTAAGTTTACTGTAGAACAGACTGTAACAAATGACAGTCACTAGCATTGTTCTGATTATTTGGCATTTTCCATTGTCATAATATTAAGAACGATTTCCCATATCAGTCATCGACATCACTAACTAGATACATGCCCATAAACGTGGACTCTTGATGAGCATCAAGTTTGACATCTTCACTTGGTAAATACACTTTCATGTAGATTTTATCACCTTCTCTCAACTCAAATAAACCAGAGTGAAAACTGGTGTAGTAGTAATTGGAGTATTCTTGTCCTTCCTGTGTTCGTCCACTTTTCATCAATGTGATGGGGTCTGGAGCATACGCCGTGCTTTCTGTATTAAAGAAATATATTCCACAACGTAAGTTAAAGTCGTTCGGTTTTGTGGCATGCTTTATCGAAATAGCTAGGTTACCCGGATCTTCACCGAGTCGAGGACGGGGTAGACTGACAGATCAGCCGTTGTGGGCGCTGACTAATCTCCCTTACCCAAAACGACTAATGACTCCTTTTCGGTGACAGTTTTTTGTAGGGCCAATCAAATCACCCAGTATAAGGCAGGCATATATGCCCCGACCGATGACGTCATTACAGTCAAAGGACGAGGTGGGGGTGGGGGAGGGGATATTCTGATATTAGTCATTTTACAAGTTACAAAATTCATTTTGATGTAGACAGTTGAAATTACTCAGTCTCAAAATAGAGTACAGGAGTTTCTAATACGTCATCAACTGAGATAAAATATTAAGACTAAGATGTATAAAAAAAAGGTTTGTAATGTAAGTACGTCTGCTCAACATGCGTTATGTATGTGTCACGAATTTTGGCATGTGTCTGTGTGTGTGTACGCCTTTGTGTGTGTTCTGTGTGTATTTGTGCGCGCGTGTTCTGTGCTTGTGTGCACCTATGTATGTGTATGTGAGTGTGTGTGCGTCCGCGCGTGCGTGCGTGCGTGTTTGTCTGTATGCATGTATATGTGCACGTGTGTGTGTGTGTGTGTGTGTGTGTGTGTGTGTGTGTTTTTGTGTGTGTGTGCATGTGTGTGTGTGTGCATGCGAGCCTGTGTGTCGTGATTATATCATTTTGACAAGCCAGACACAGATTTATTCAACTTACCAAGTACTGTATAGTGGAGATATTCTCGTAATTGTAATTCAGCGTTTTCACTTTCGTCTCGAAAATAAGCCTGAAATGATCAGATGTTGAAATAAAAAAAGGATTAGTAATCAACAGAATACCTATACATAGAAAGTCATCGATATGTTTTTATAGACATCCATATCATTCATATGCTTCATTTTTATCATATTGAATGTTCTAATCAAATCATACATCAATGATTAAATGACTATGGCCACACACGTGTCACTGTGATCCCTACGTCCATAACAGCTAAGAAGTTCGGTTGCCCTTCTACACTCGTTCTACAGAGGGTAGTAGTAGTAGTAGTAGTAGTAGTAGTAGTAGTAGTAGTAGTAGTAGTAGTAGTAGTAGTAGTAGTAGTAGTAGTAGTAGTAGTGTAGTGGTGTTGGTGGTGGTGTTGGTAGTGATATTGGTGGTGTTGGTGGTGGTGTTGGTGGTGGTGATGATGGTGGTGGTAGTGGCGGCGGCGGTACTACTGCTGTTGTACTTGTTCTCTTTTTTTCTAGATTATTTTTGTCATTTAGTAATTCTAAACAGGCGCAGAATCATCATTGGTAGAGAAATCAGTCACAGACAATACTGGCTATGTATTAAATCCTGACGCTACAGTAGTTACACACAATCATATTTAATTTCGGTTTTCAACCTAAAATACCTACCTGTGAATAAATATGGTACATTCCTGACTTTGGAACTATCATATGATAATTATCAACATTGATATGTCGTCTAAATGCTTTCCCCGCTGTGGATTCCCATGGACCAACTTTGAATTTACCTCTTTCCCTTCGGATGGCTTTATCTATAGGCATTCAATATATGTGTTTAAAACACGATTAGACCAGCAATACTATGACGAAGCCACGAAGAAATCGAACAAACAAAAAACAATTATTAGCAACAAGCCAACTTCAGGTTACGACAATATGGCGTGTAAACTGTACAACGGATATTTTTTGTTTTAATTATGCAGACTGTACTTGGAAAGTGTCAATTAATATTATTTTATGTTTAAAATTCATAGATGGGTCATATAGAGAATAGTCACTGATTGGAAGCACTTTCAAAACAAATAAAATTATTTGTAACTACATCACAAATGTGATATTTGCCGATATATTACCGATTTGTATAATAACATTCGTGGTAACAATTTTGGAGGTAAACTAAAAAAAATAGGAAAAAAAATAAAAAAAATAGGAAAATCCTACTTTGCTGCATCTGATACTGAATAATAACCAAAACATAATTTCCATGACATTAGTTGCTATGTCTATAAGTTTTTGTCTACTTGAAATCGATTTTCCAATCATAAAAAAACTTACTTGAAGTAAAGCCTTCTGGTTTACCAGTCAAATGAATCATCGCAGGGATAACTGGACGGGTTGCCGGTGTGTTTGTATCGTCTCTGTCAATCAAATCTGCCACCAATCGTTCAATTTCCCCCAGAGTCAGTCCACTTGTATCTGAGTGACAAATAATTTCAGTCAGTGTTATATATATATATATATATATATATATATATATATATATATATATATATATATATATATATATATAAGAGTGTCTGATGATCGCACCATGCGTGAAACTCCGAGTTACAACCAAGAAAGAGTTCCAGTACTACCAAAACTATTACGCTCTGCCACTGCGGTATAGAGCACTGTCTTAGCAGATTGATACTCACCGAGTTATATATATATATATATATATATATATATATATATATATATATATATATATATATATATATATATATATATATGAAGTCAGTGGCTTGTAGAGACGAAAAACCCGACTTGATTTTCTTCTACCCTCAACATATATATATATATATATATATATATATATATATATATATATATATATATATATATATGTGTGTGTGTGTGTGTGTGTGTGTGTGTTTGTGTGTCTGTGTCTGTGTGTACGCGTGTGTATGTATGTGGCTGTGTGTTTGTGTGTCTGTGTGCGCGTGTCTGTGTGTACGCGTGTGTGTATGTGTGTGTGTGTGTGTGTGTGTGTGTGTGTGTGTGTGTGTGTGTGTGTAATACGGTATGAAGTACGTTGGCCGTGTACAAAGCGGCAATGGAAATGTATTGACCAAATAAATGAGTGACGAAATATTTGAATACACTTATAATGACTCAGAATCAAACGTTGAAACGTATAATATGCCATTCAAGATGAATAAATAATATTTCTCGGAGTCAATAAACAGAAATAAGTGTGAAAATGGTATTTTCTAGAAAACAGGGGAAAAACTAAACTGTTCTTCTCAGAACTTTGGCTTCAAGAATATGGAGAATCGTCAAGTTTTGGTTAAAAGTTCGAAATAACAAAATGCTATAAAACAAAGAAATGTAAAATATCACATTGGTTTCCGTAATCGATCCGTCGATATAGTCACGTGTCATGATTTTACACTCTCTGAATTCAAGCTTACCAATGATAAATTTCGATTATTTCTTAAATTCTGCGAGATAATAACATTTTGTTAATTATCCTTAAATGTCTGTATGTGGCATTGCGTGCACAATATGTAGCATAATATAACACATATTCTCTCATTCTTTAAAATTGTAACCTCCCCCCCCCCACCAATCCTCCATCGTAATACTACGCATTTGTTTATAATGTCGCACTGGACTTGTTTCGTGACTGTTTAGTATTCCCATGACCAATTATTCTATTTATAGAACAAATAAATTACTGTCACACTTAAAATGCAACATTAGTCATAGTAACAGTAAACCAAATTTCACTGGCCTGTCATTCAAGTTTTTTGGAGGGGGAGGGGGGGTTGTCTCCTTTTGTCTTAAGTTTGCCCTTAAAAATAAAACCTACATGCATCTTAGAAAAATGCTATACCAACTAGTAATTTATATTGTAGACTGGTTCTCATGCAAACGTTTTATTAAAAGTATGGATCCCCTTTATAGTGACAGAAACAAGGAAATGGTGATAACCAATATGAGAACAAAGGTATTTTTTGAATGGGCACGAATCATTGATAGCTGTGTCAAAGGTTAAATGGAGAGGTCAAATGTTACATGCATTGGTATGATATGAAGATATAAATCATAGTACAATGTGGAGCGATACAGAATTCAGAATTTGGAGCATAAAATGCAGTCAGAAGACCTGCCAAGATAAATGCAAACAAAAAATTACCTGCTCCTCCGTTCTGTCTTTGGCGATGTCTTTCTTTCCTTACAATTTCTTTGATGATCTATGAGAAAAAAGAAGCAAAGTATTTTAAAATGTCGTAGAACGCGTTCCATTTTGTTTACTGTATGTGTATATATGTAACGGTGCATGGACTCTCTGGAGGTAATACTCCACTTATACATCCCATAATACAATCCCATAATAAAGTAAACCGGTTCCATGTTACAACTTTTCTCGGTGAATAGTCAATTTTCATGTTCAAAGATGCATTGCGCGAAAGGACGTCGCTTATGTTGTTACATTTAGTCTTGTTTTGTCTTTATTACGTTTGAAATAACATTTTCATCAGGAAATGACAGAAAGACCTTGTTGACCTCTTTAATTATGAGTGATTTTATAATACGAAGACTGAACTTGAACGCCATCAATGACAGAGAAGAATTTTATTGGTAAACCCAGGGTATGGTAAGATGACAACCACCCCCCTGAGTAGAATGTGCCTACGACTACCGTCCCCACTTGTGCGCGCGTAGAAAATACATGAAGATGTATGGAGAGACGCGCAATGCATCTTGTAACCGACAACAGGTTGGCGGTTGTTCAACGAATTCCGCGGTTGGGTTGCTATATTACAATAAATATCAAGACATTCTTAGTTCTAGTGTTCGTTGACAATAAGCAAGAAGGAAGTTCGAAAGTAAAAACGTTTTGTTATTGGCCAGTGCCACAGGTGTCTAATATAGCACAATAAGTTTGAGCCGGAAAAATACAAAACTCTATAGGGACATTGTTTGTTTCTGTCTGCGCCTCGTTAAGTTTTCTCAATGTGTGTTATGCTATTGATAACAGTGGTTTGATTAGCGGCTTTTCATTATACTTTCACATACATTTGTATATAGACACAGAAGACTTGCTCACGTCGACGGGCCTTTTTCATTTTTTACTTGAATAAAAATAACTTTTTAAAACATCACTGTGTTCTCGTATGTGAAATGATAACGTGAGTGAGTGAGTGAGTGAGTGAGTGAGTGAGTGAGTGAGTGAGTGAGTGAGTGAGTGAGTGAGTGAGTGAGTAGGCGATTGATTGCAAAACTGTTCTGTAACGAAAACACATTTTCCTTACATAAACTAAATTACAAATTCAAAACTTTTAAAGAATTATAAAACTCAAAAACAAAAATCCCCAAAGGGACTGATGCCAGTCTAGCTGCATATGCAGGCTATACGTCTTTCCTCGAGATGAGTTCTTCAAAGTTTAAAAACCAAATTACACTATTTCTATGTCATCCTAGTTTCTGACCTGTATCAATCATAATAAATACTAAATTTGGTGTTTATAAACATCATACAGTCACTGAAATTCATAGCTCAAGTAATAACACTATGTGGGCATTCTGTTTGCCGTAAGCCAAAATGCCCAATTTGGTAAGATAGTCATGGCTATACATGGAAAATTCTACATTCACTCTCTGATCTCATAAAATTGTAAGATATTTTTTCCACTGGTATTTTCGGTGACTATTGGTATATCGTAAAAACAATGTTTAGTTACAAGATAGTCATAGATTATTATACCATGCAGAGCCAAATTGAACAAAAATATGGAATATATACTCTGGTCATTCTCTATATCACGACAGCGCGTCTACGTCACGACAACGCGTGTCTACGTCACGGGTTCTGCTGTGTGTCGAAATATGAGTCAAAAAATCAAAATTACCATTACTTTTCCCCGATGTGATATTTCGTTGTTATTACTAGCACTGATATTATAATTATTTTATGCTCCAAAATGATTCTTCATTCAGCCGGAAAATACTCGGTCGTGGCCTAGGGTTGTCACTTTGAGTCGCTAGACGAGTAGTGACAATCCTTAGGTCATGAATATTTTCCCTGGCTGAATGAAGAAAAATATTGGGGAATAATAACTAAATATTAAATGACTGATAGGAGAGTACTGCAACTTTGTTGTCGGCAAGGATTTTGCATGACTTTTTTTTACAAGATCAAACATGTTTTAAACGTCCAAGAATCCATACATAATTATCATTATGTACAGTGTGCATATTTTTTATATATTTTATTTCAATTCATGGCATGTATCCCCAGTAAACTAATGCAAGATTAGTTTTATGTAAGTATTTACTGACGGGTGCACTCAATTTCAACACGTGTAACTAGCCGTTAGCGACCTGTGCTATGTATGCGGAATTCAACAAATGTTATCAAAGCCAAGTGCCGTTAAGTTGATTGAAAGTTGACTTTCTTAAAATTGAAAATGTGAAGAGCATAACCAGTAATTTTATACCTGTTTGAGACGTTCTTCATTTTCAAAACAACAATCAATATATGTATCTTCTGTAGTTGTTCCAGGGTTGACCTCACCATTCACACCAGATCGTGTAACGCCATTTGCACAGACACAGCCATTTACGCCAGAAGGACTTTGTATTGATCCATTGTGGGTCTTGAGACGTTCCAACTTTGTTTCCAGTTTTGAAATGTCATTTTGAAACTGTACAGAAATGATTGCAATTATACCCGGGTAGATAATTAATACTAGAACAATCTGTACTATCAAAAGAGTTATGATTACAGCAGCCGAAACACGTGAACACTTTCCTTCACCTTGCATATTTACAATATCCGATTAGAAATTAAATCAGAAACAACAAGATAATAGAAAATGATCAAATATATAATGCAGAGGAAGACGTTTGAAAGTCAAATGAATCCCTGTATATAGCACGGCTGCTGTCCCATTTCTCATCTGATCTGTATTTGTACATATTACACACTAAAAGTTTTCTGACTATATGGGGGATGGGGGGATAGAGGGGAATCCTGCGAAATATTTCACTGTTGTAATTTCGGAGAAACGGGTGAAAGGTCAAACTAAATAAAGATATACCATTAGCCTGGTCATTCATATTCAAATAAAGTAAGACGGAACTTACGATAAACAACTTTTATGTCTTCTCTGGAAAATCTACTTCACCGGATCACATCATGTACAGAGAGGAACACTTCATTAATAACGTCTACCAGTCACTTTGTACGTCTCTGTGTATATTTCATCTCATGTGAAATTGTGGTGTTGATATTTGACTTACTTATCTTGACAAAAATCACATGTAACAAACACGGAAGTAATTCAAAGCCGGAAATACCGTGTGATTGTATGTATTTATAGTAAATGCTGATATAAGTGTTATCCGGGTTCACAACGGTTCATTCTTCAGAACGGACCTGATAAAGGTCTATAGTACGAGTACGGTAGAGCTGTGTCATCTCGACAAAGTAGGCCAGTGCAAAGAAAGATGCCTTTAAAAGTAGAATTGAAAATAAGATATCATGACAAGAGAACTCTTGAAGTCATATACAATTCTTTAAACCCTAAATCTAGCCCCATCCGCGTCCGTGGAACATTTCAAGTTGACGCTACACGTTCGAGTCCTTGTAAAAGACTGACTGCAGCAATTAAATCAGTCAATACCATTCATAGTAGGAGCACAGATAATAAACATGAAGACGTTTCCCATGTTATCGACCCCATAATCAGAGAATGTTCAGACCAGTGAAAATTCGACCCATGTTTACGTATTTTCCGTGAAAAAGTGACCCATTTGGTCTGGGCTGCTCATAGCCGTATACATTTGTAAGCGTTTATACGACCGGGAGTACCCCTCCACCACCACCCTCCCCGTGTGTTACACATGTCAGAGTTGCATGTAACACCATGGGGCAGACTTAGTTATTTATGTTTGCGAGAACAACCAACCAACCAAACAAAGAACCAAACAAAGAACCAACCAACCAACCAACCAACCAACCAACCAACCAACCAACCATCCATCCATCCATCCATCCATCCACCAACCAACCAACCAACCAACCAACCAACCAACCAACCAAACAAACGAACGAACAAACAAACAAACAAACAAACAAACAACCAACCAACCATCCAAACAAACAAACAAACAAATACAAATTACCAAACAAACAATAACAACACAATATATATTGACAAACATTAACGACAGAGTAATTACAAATCAATATCAACAATGTTGCTATGCAACAAGAATAACAATGTTTTCCCATAACTCTGTACATATCTCCCTATATATATATATATATATATATATATATATATATATATATATATATATATATATATATATATATATATATATATATATATATATATATATATATATATAACACAGTATCAAGCAATTTGTTAGTCGTCTGATGATCGTAGCAGGGTGTATCTTCGTTGATACTGTGTTATTTACACCTCTCTACATACATATATGTATTGAACACTGTTCACATTCACTGGAGAAATAAGAAAGAACACACACACAGATGTCACAGGTTTATCTTGAACTGGTCTAATTTCTCTCTAAACAAAAAAAATACAACACTTTGTACACTGAAATTTCTTGTACAAAAACATATGCTTACTATATAAATATAAAAACTTAGCGTACATTTGACAATTACATGTATTACTAATGACTGGTTGTGGCAAATAAAACTGCTAACATTGATAACGATGTAAAGTCTCTTCTGTCGCGTATCAAAGTGCAGACTTGGTACGCACCGCAACACACACAAATTGTAGACGATGCTGGCGACAGTTCACTGATGAAATGTGCAGTTCCATACAATGTATCACTCACAGTCCCGGCAAAACATTCAGTTTCCAAGCAAAAATAGAGTTTAGAACTTCCCCATACAGGAATCCAACAGCATACTACAGCAACGTTGTAGGTTTATCACAGATCAAATTCTGAAGGGCATCTCCCAGAACGGTCAAACATTGTCCCTTTTCTACCAGTGTCAAAACAACTCGGATGCCACACACGATCGGATGATTATAATTGTCACCAGGTGTCCTTCACAGTATATGCTAATTCAATCAAGTTGTGTACCCATTTTCCAGCCATCTGTAAACATATTATGCTCATTAGATATATGTTGTCAACAACTCTGACCGGTTAATAGTAAAACGAACTATATAATTGTCCTCTTTTAGCCATTGCTACTTCGTATAAACTGTCAGATACGTCCTGTCGCTACGCCCTCACCGGCATCCTCTCTCTGAGAGGGGTTGACCGGTGTGTGAGGGTGCCACATCACGGCGTACGGTGTGAAGTGGCAGATTTCTGTTCACATCAACATACCTGAGAGAGAGAGAGAGAGAGAGAGAGAGAGAGAGAGAGAGAGATCGTAGAAAACGACTACAAGTATAGTTACTAGAATACTTAGTTGAATGATTGAGTAGCAAAATAAATATATATTTGAATGGACTCCTCCTTAAATAACATAATAATTCTTATTAATGAAAACTTTCGACTCACAAAGTCAAAACAAATTCTTGAAAGTGAATCATAAATTTTCCCTAACATCTTGTAAGTATTGTCAGGGGAAAAAAATAATTACTAAGTATGAACCCAGAGTCCTTGAACATCCATTCCCACAATATATACATTGTAAATCGTTGTGCAATTTTATCTACACATCACATGATGAAATCATGAAATTCACAGCCTCCATGCTTCACTGAGAAGTTTCTCAGTGGTATTAAAATACAAATATTGAATATATAGAAAATGTCCAGAAATGAAATGAAATGAAATATCTAGACTTGACATGGCTTGACTTGACTTGACTTGACTTGACTTGACATGACACTTGTGACTTGACTTGACTTGACTTGACATGACACTTGTGACTTGACTTGACTTGACTTGACATGACACTTGTGACTTGACTTGACTTGACTTGACATGACACTTGTGACTTGACTTGACTTGACTTGACATGACAGTTGTGACTTGACTTGACTTGACTTGACTTGACATGACTTGTGACTTGACTTGACTTGACTTGACATGACACTTGTGACTTGACTTGACTTGACTTGACATGACACTTGTGACTTGACTTGATTTGACATGACACTTGTGACTTGACTTGACATGACACTTGTGACTTGACTTGACTTGACTTGACTTGACATGACACTTGTGACTTGACTTGACTTGACATGACTTGTGACTTGACTTGACTTGACTTGACATGACACTTGTGACTTGACTTGACTTGACATGACACTTGTGACTTGACTTGACTTGACTTGACTTGACATGACACTTGTGACTTGACTTGACATGACACTTGTGACTTGACTTGACTTGACTTGACATGACACTTGTGACTTGACTTGACTTGACTTGACTTGACCTGACCTGACCTGACCTGACCTGACCTGACCTGACTTGACTTGACTTGACTTGGACTTGACTTGTGACACGACACAACTTGACTCGACACGACTTGACTCAATGCAACACGACATGACTCGACATGACACGAATTTACACGACGCAAATCAATGCAACATGACACGACGCGACTTGACACGACTTGACTCGACACGATTTGACTCAATGCAACATGACACAACTTGACACGACTCGACATGACACGAATTTACACGACTTGACTCGATGCAACACGACACGACTTGACACGACTTGATTTGACACGACACAACTTTGACATGACTCTACATGACTTAACTCTACATGAAACGACTTGACATGGCTCGACACGACTTAACTCTACATGAAACGACTTGACATGGCTCGACACGACTTGACTCGATACGTCACGACACAACTTGACTTGACTCAATATGACATGAATTGATACGACTTGACTCGACATGACACGACTTTGACACGACTTGACATGACATGACATGACTTGACACGATTCAACTTGACATGATGCGACACAACACAACACAAGACATGACTTGACTTGACATAACACGACTTTGCCACGACTCGACATGACTCAACATGACACTACTTGACACAACTTGAAATGATTCGACTCGACTCAACATGACTCGACTCGACACGACATGATGTGACACGACACGACACGACACGACTCGACTCGACTCGACTCGACTCGACTTGACTCGACTCGACTTGGGACCTGACCTGACCTGACCTGAATTGACTTGACTTGGACTTGACTTGTGACTCGACACAACTTGACACGACTCGACACGACACGACACGACACGACACGACACGACTCGACTCGACTCGACTCGACTTGACCTGGGACCTGACCTGACTTGACCTGACTTGGACTTGGACTTGACTTGTGACACGACACAACTTGACACAGCTTGACTCGACACGACTTGACTCAATGCAACACGACATGACTCGACATGACACGAATTTACACAACGCAACTCAATGCAACACGACGCGACTTGACACGACTTGACTCGACACGATTTGACTCACTGCAACATGACACAACTTGACATGACTCGACATGACACGAATTTACACGACTTGACTCGATGCAACACGACATGACTTGACACGACTTGATTTGACACGACACAACTTTGACATGACTCTACATGACTTAACTCTACATGAAACGACTTGACATGGCTCGACACGACTTGACTCGATACGTCACGACACAACTTGACTTGACTCAATATGACATGCATTGATACGACTTGGCTCGACATGACACGACTTTGACACGACACGACACGACACGACACGACACGACACGACACGACACGATTTGACTTGACTTGACTTGACTTGACTTGACTTGACTTGACTTGACATGAATTGATACGACTTGACTCGACATGACACGACTTTGACACGACTTGACATGACATGACATGACTTGACACGATTCAACTTGACATGATGCGACACAACACAATACAACACATGACTTGACTTGACATAACACGACTTTGCCACGACTCGACATGACTCAACACGACACTACTTGACACAACTTGAAATGATTCAACTCGAGTCAACACGACTTGACTCGACACGACATGATGTGATACGACATGATGTGACACGACACGACACGACACGACACAACTTGACTCAACATGACACAACTTGACACGACACTATACCTGACTAACCTTTACTTGACTTGACTTGACTTGACTTGATTGTCAACTTGACGCTTGACCTTACCTGACCTTTGACCTTACCTGGTTGACAATTTAGAATCTCGTGGAGTTGGAAATAAGTACAAATATCGAACATATATAAAATAGCTAGCAATAATCAATATACATACTGAGTAAACTTGTACTATCAGCACTGAAATCATGAATAAATTCTAGATAATGAATTTAATTTGTGGTGATTGGAGCACCAAGTGAAAAAAAATCAGAAAAATACTTATCAATAATCAGTGTTGAATACATACATTTTTGAAAACAATAGTCCATATCTGTGCTTCAAACTTCAGCAACGACTCCAAAGATCTCTGAACAAATCAAGGCTGATGGAATCACGGTGTATTTTTTCCATACGAGTAATGGGTAACACTGTACCCCAAATAATTGGACAGTATTAGAAGGAATAAATTTCAGACAAAACCAATGGCATTTTAGATTTCAAACACCCAAACAAAACAATGTATTTAAAATCTGGAACATCGACATATTGCAGTCTAACTCGGAGTATTCAACTAAAAGTATCGACTTCACACAAAGACAATGCAAATTAAAAATATCACACAATTTAATTGATGAATATAAACTTCTGTTTTACTCACAGTTGCTGACTATTCATCGGCAGCGATCAACTGGGTAATGCAACAAAAATGTTCATTTGGCAATTCGGTACCAAGTCCGAGTATATTCAGTCAAAGTTCAAAGTGGATGTTGTCCAAGAGTGCACACAGTTCACTCTAGTTCAAAACCATTAGCAAGTCTACAACGTTACAAGCACTTTCCATGATATCAGTGATGTAGACACCAAACCATGCTGAAGAAGTTCAACGGCCATTCACCATATACTCACGCTGTACAGAGATTTCTTTAGTTCAGTGATTGGAACACATTGAAAATATATTACTTTTCAGTCCGCATTAAATGTCCGTTCTTTGAGTACCCAGACTCTGGCCAGTCCACAAAACCACCTGTTAACCAATAACGCATGCAGTTTGGGCGTACGCGTAGCATAGTCCTTTGTCTCGTTGCAGTGTCAGTATATCAGTAGAATGGTTTCACTATCATTGCCTACTTCATTCCTTTATGTAAGTATCCAAGTCAAGCTCCGTGTGTTTTCACTTTTCGAACAAAGTTTTCATCAATTCGGCATATCTATTGATAATAACCTTCTTCCACAACTGTGGCTGTAAATATTATCACGAGGAATGCCCAAATCCTGCCTATTACTCACAATGTGCAAACTGAGGGTACCGACATGTTACCGCTTTGGCTACAGATAATGACTGCACTCAAACTACGCACACTAAGAGTGAATATGAATCTCATTGGCAGAAGCTGACAGTGAATATTGAATGTGATTGGAAGAAACCAAAATACAGGTGTATAACGCAAATGCAGCAGCTTGTTTTCTTTCTCTTGTCATTACGCAATGAACAATGAATGAATTAATGTCATTCATTGAAGTAAGTAAGTACTCAACACTCTCTATTTATAACAGACTCCTCATGGATATAGAATATTCAGTAGCTGGTATGTTTGAACAGATCGTCGATTCACTAGTTTCATTGGTGGGTATTTTTATTTTCCCACTTCTAGCTAGACTCGGGACTAAAGTCACAGAATTACACCAGGCTAGCAACACATGTAAATGGTTTGAAATTACGTCAACAAACGAATCACATCATCTCTGGATAGATTAGGATTTCACTTGGACGTGGTTAGTCACGCACCATACTGTCCCATATTTCCAATTAATAGAACAACACAAAAATTTATTCATTGTTATGAATTTATTTTCTCTCGAAAGCCATAGTTTATTACATCACGTAATTCACCGATTTTTTTGCATTCAAAACATAATTATGGGGATAAAAACGCTTTGTATAGAACATACCTGCTGAAGATTTACGAACCTTCTGTCCCATAGTTGTCATACATGGTGACATGACATTTACGAAGATTTTGTATGATTGCAAGGACTAAGTTCAAATCCTATTCTCCGTCAAGGAATTTACCATGTGCCTAAGCACCCAATATATCGTTCAATTCATATTTACACTTACAATTCTTCGTTCAGGAATTTTGAAAACTATAGAGACAGATAGCTTTAAATGTGACAAAAATCTAAAAATTTGTGAATTTTCAGGAAAATTAGTCTAAAATTGACAATAAATGCACAAATAAAAATGTGCAAACGTAGTAGTTCATTCCAGCTGATTGTCACATTGAGTGATATTTCCGACATCATAAGTTTATGAATTAAGAGAATCGAAAAAAACAAACCTAATTTTGACCAAAAATGGCATTTATTAAAATTACTGTGGTAGGAAAAAATATCAAAAAGTACTCAAAATAGCAGAATTTCGATTTCCAGATACACTTAGTTGTGAACGAGGATGGTGAACTTCGACCTGTGCTAAAGCATTGCATGTATAAATGGTATAGGAAGATATGAGGATTTAAGATGGCGCCCTCTGACGGGTATATACGAGCATACAAATTGCATTGCCTGATGGACTAGCTCACTTGCAATCATTTTATCAACCTCTGTGGGCATTCAAGTGTATACTTCAAATCTTCCTTTAAGTGGCGGTTTTCTTCTCAATGAAAATGCCGCATGTCGTCGGATAAAACCTTCGAAGAACAATTTACTTTTCATAATGTGTGCGCCACAGCCTTTTTTCTTTTTTCTATTTTCCGGGAAACGATATATTGAAGAAATAATTTAAAAAGGTACAGCTGAAACTTAGTTTTTGATGGTTACTATTGTTTCAGGTGATTACATTGGTGTGTAGAGGCTAGGGAGCTGAATCTGGTGTTTCTTACAATATTTTGGTTAACAAAATAGTGTCATTTTTATACCACATATACCTGAAAATGTGGTGAGAGAGAGTCATATCCTTTGTTAGACTCAAATCATGTGTCTTTACCACTAGTATTTATGAATGTGGAGATATTTAATATAAAAGAATATTACTACCAAAAAACAGACTTACAGTTTGCACCTTGTTAAGGTCTCTTTGACATCGCGTTTCCAGAATGTATTGCTGTCAGAGGTCAAGTGATTTCACTAAAACATAACCGTCGGTACTTCCGCGAATAAGAGCAACTTGTTGTTCAAATGTTTCAAGTGGCGACATGAAAAGGAAACCGACACTTAAGCAAGTTTTAACACAAATGTATACAAATCTATGTCGCCAGTTCTTGAGAAAAGGAGTCACGTTGTCGATAGACACTGTGTTTGTAAGTTAACAGTCATTGGCATCACAGAAGGGTTAAAGATGTTACTATTCTACCTCTATCTGTGTATAATCATAACGACTTAGTTAGGAGGAATCGAAGATGTAGAAAGGTCAAGGGCAAGTTCAATGTCACGAAAGGTTCAAATTATTGTTTCTCAACAGTAAATGTGGTTTACAACACTAACCCATACATTTTTTTAAATCTTGCTCTGTTCTATGATATCGTATTTGTTTTTGTCAGTGTCTAAAAGTAAAAGTGAGAATGTAATTTTGGTGCGACAAGAAGTTTTTCCTTAAATTTGATAAACTCCTGACATCGATTCAAAGAGTCTAGCTAGACTGCCTATCACTCGATTATCATGTTCTTGAGTATTTTAGGAAGACCATTTCACACACACATTATGACAAGGTACCCCAGCAAAGCTCAATCACACCATGAAAAGTTCACCGACAATTCTCATTACTATATGATTTCTTGGTGACTTGCAAATAGGGGTTTCGTTCTCCTGCCATGGAAAACAACGTGGTCGTTCCGAACTTGATTCTTCTGATGAGTTCAAACCACAGTTAAATCACACAGCCTTTATCAGCTGTTATTTATTGTTCGGTGTTATTGTTTGGTGTTATTGGCACTAGTTATTGACTAATGACCAACAATCTCCTTCGGTCATTGGATAATATATCCATTTATCAGTAAGAAGGGTATAAATAAAGCTTTAAAGCTATTTGAATAGGACACTGAAGAAAACACCAAGAACTGAGAGATACAGACTGCCTTATTAACTATATATCCTGCATTTATACTATGTAGATATTATGAGTTACAAATGTTTGAATGTAGATGTTCTACATCATGGATTCAAACAGTACCTATAATGTCCTTTCCAAGGTCATCAATTGACCTAACATGGTTTGTTCCAATAAAATGTTTACTAGATTTTGCATGCAGAGTGCATCAATGGGTCATGAAGGTTATTTGCCTGTGTGTCAAGTAAAGGCGGCAGTTTCTTTAAATAAAAAATGCATTATCTACTAGCTCCTTAAGCGTTTCGGCATACTAAAAAGCTATCGTCAAAAAACGTCCATAAATAGTTTATGACTGAAATCAACAGACTAGAGTTTGCAGCGATCGTAAAAGGATGACTCCTTTCTTATGTTGACTGTGAATATTGAAATGAAAGTTGGCTCTGAAACTGTGCTTACATTATCCACTGGATTTGAGACTGTGCATTAAGATGTTTTACCGGTACGTACACTGTTCTAACAACTCAAATGTGTGTCAACTACTTGCACTTATACACCATTATCGTTTTACTGTACACAGGAAAACGATAAATTTATAAACCCTTGTATACGAGTGAAACTTACCATGAGAAACAGATTTCAATGCTTTAACTTTTAATTAACATAAATTTATTAATACTTGCGTGCTCTAAAACTGAGATATGTTCTAATAGAAGTGAATTCTAGCCAAATATTTAGTATTTATCGCCTTACCGTTCTTTGGTGTTTTCAATCTCTCTCTTTTGCGATGTATACCTGTTAGGATAATTGCTCTGTGTTTGTACATATGTCGACGTTCAGACACTTCTCTCGAAATCAAATATTTGTATGTTCACAGGTATTCCTCCGAACGACGAATACTTTTGTGGTGGATAGTATTTCGTATCATAATATCGTGTCAGACGTCATCACAAGAATTTCCGAATAAAGGTATAGAATACCAATTCATTTCTTTGTTAAATGACAATTCAGCGTTATCATAGATGTACTATTTCTATAGGTAAATACCAGTCAACAATACATGCATACATATATGTCGACTGTAATGGTGCTACGAATTATTAAAGTTTTCAAAATGTGAACACACACACACACACACACACACACACACACACACACACACACACACACAATCTGATTAAAATCTGATGTGGTAAAAGCGGCTAGATGTCTTTATTTACCTCTATATGTACATCATTTTGTGTCGTTTGTTTTGTTCCAAGTGATCACTCGGCGGCTATCACTTGGAACAAAACAAACGTCAGAAAACGATGGAAATAGAGAGACATCTAGCCGATTTCACCACATCAGATTTTAATCAGATTGACACACACACACACACACACACACACACACACACACACACACACACAAACAAACAAACAAACAAACTGGATATTGAGTATAACGGCTTGACTGTATTTCGGTAGATAGCGCTCGAATGGGCCAGTTCCGCGTCATAGGTTCTAAGCTTTTCAAAGGGTGTTCAAGAAGCACAGAAACTTCATCATATATAGATATTCTCTTTTGTTCTATGAAACCTTAATTACAACAAACAAAGCAGCGTGTATGACTAATTAGCATCACTAAAGCTATACGCAGTCTAAATCTAATGATCTAGCTATAAGCATGTCCAACCATTATTAGCAGACGCAAATCACAATATTGGGAACACTTTAACCCGCTAAAATAGAAATGATAGATTCATGATATACATTTTGAGTGGCATGGTCTATACTTCACCTACACGTCATTTTGTGTCCTTCAATGTATACAGGATCACTATGTTGGGTAGCTCCATTCAAAAGATATTCTTGCCAGGTATACAATATAACAAGTGAAGCATGTCAACAAGTAAACTGCTGCTGGGACACGTATCGTAAATTTTGTTATCGAAACAGTACTATAGGTAAGTCTTACTTTATCAAATTTCTTTACATGTATTCATAGAATTATATTCATTGAATAATATTTGATTCACCAGATACAAAAAGGCAAGTGTGTGCAATTCACCATACCTCATTATGATACGTGTAGTTGGGGCTGCAGAAAGTGACTGTGATAAAAACTGAATAAGGCATCAATATACACGTTACTTCACAATCTATCCTGATACTAGTACATGTGTTCTTGACATCTAGGTTTTAAAACAAATATTATAAATTATAAATTGCATTTAGTTTTTGGATATTTTTGTTGTAACTTTCAAGTTATTTGTCAAAATATTAATGAGTGCATTTAGAGAAAACTATATCTCTAACGAGATTTTGCGAGAGTTGTGAACGTCAAAATATTGCTGAGATATTTTCTACACTGGGCATACACATCAGTGCCCATGTAAAGTGTGCACTCAAGTTGTATTTCTCCCATGGACTTGAGTTTGGTAAATGTCAGTGATGACATGATGCCTACTTATTTACGTATCATAATAATCACCAAAAACTCTCAGTTTTAAAATACATAAACATGTTGATTAGGACCTGGCCTTTGTTTCAGAAAAATATAAAGACAACCATTGCCTTCTAAATATATTCTTTGTTGTCGTATCAACTTCTTTTTGACTGTTTATACTGATAATGCAAATATTTGTATAATCACATGTTCTTGAGGAGCTTTAACGATTATTACCCTTTAGCAAAAAAAATAATTAAAGGGAACAACAGCAAAAGTTATTATTATATTTCATTTAATAGTCCTCAAAGGATACATAGTTTACAGCTCACAACAAAATAAATATACATAAATCAACAATATACAAAAAAAACTGAAAAAAGGCGAGTAAAAACAGAATCAATCAAGTAACACAAATACAGAGATACAATTTATATTTAGCGATCTGACTGCTGACGGGACAAAACTCTTTCTGTTTCGAACTTTGGAGCATTTAAATTGCAGAATATCAAAATATGAATTACTTGAATGTTTATCGTCAACAGCAATCACACGTGCCTTGTGCACGATCAGTTAGGTCAGAGAGAGCAAGTGTAGGCAAACCAACAATTTTAGCAGCAGTCAAAGAAATTTGGTTAGTATATGGTCCCGGTATACACACTGTCCATTCATCATTGATTCCTTTGGTTAGTACATGGTACTGGAATACACACTGTCCATTCTCATTGACTCCTTTGATTAGTATATGGTCCTGGTATACACATTCTCCATTCTCATTGACTCCTTTGGTTAGTACATGGTCCTGGTATACACACTGTCCATTCATCATTGACTCCTTTGGTTAGTACATGGTCCTGGTATACACACTGTCCATTCCCATTGACTCCTTTGGTTAGTACATGTTCCTGGTATACACACTGTCCATTCTCATTGACTCCTTTGGTTAGTACATGTTCCTGGTATACACACTGTCCATTCTCATTGACTCCTTTGGTTAGTACATGGTCCTGGTGTACACACTTTCCATTCTCATTGACTCCTTTGGTTAGTACATTGTCCTGATATACACACTGTCCATTCTCATTGACTCCTTTGGTTAGTACATGGTCCTGGTATACACACTGTCCATTCTCATTGACTCCTTTGGTTAGTACATGGTCCTGGTATACACACTGTCCATTCTCATTGACTCATTTGGTTAGTACATGGTCCTGGTATACACACTGTCCATTTTCATTGACTCCTTTGGTTAGTACATGGTCCTGGTATACACACTGTGGTTGTTAGTACCCTTGGGTGTACGGTTTCCGTTTTGCTATCATTGGATTGGAATGCCAAAGACAACATTGTCAGGATATGACAGCAGTCCCTCAGAAAGTTCAGGAACTTCATGAATCTATATGAGCAGAACTTTATCAGCATAGCTTTGGCTCTGCCCTTTGCATCAGTGGACTGTTCATGTTCTTCGACACTCTGTAAATGTGCTATCAGTGCTGGCCATTTTTTGTACAGATATCACTGCCCCCCTCATGATGCCTAACCCAGCGGGTTCCAAGTATGTTACCTGGTCTACGTATTCCGATTCCAGTGGTCTCACCTGCCCTCAGCAAACCTTTCAAATTCATTGGAGAGTAGTGGTAGAATTTGTAGCATTTCCGCCACAGTACCCATGAATTGAACAGCTTTGCAGTGTCTTTAATTCTAAGTTTTAGTTTATATGCAACACAATGAATGTCTTGCAGATATGGCACATCTCTCTTAATCAATGCTGCAACACCACCCCTCTGACCAAGCATGACTGCAGCTCCATCTGCCCCCAAACCAACAATACTTTCTTTCCACTGCTGTTCTGGTAAATCTGCATCATTTGCAAGACCCCGGTTAAGTGCATTAAGGGGATACCTTCAGCATTTGCTCTGCCCTCAACAAGTTGCAGAGATAGGTATCTGGTAACAGGTCTATTATTCAGCATTATTCTGACATACATACTTTCCTCCTCAATTACACTTTTACCTGACAGGTTATCATTTATATAAGTCTTTTCACAACTCACTCATTTTTCTTCTGAAGGGCTACCAAACCATCAAAATCAGTAAATGACCTCTCTGCCATTGTCAGATAATAAGCAATATTGATTAACCCATTGGACACGTTCAAGATCCTTTTTTCCATGTTGAACAAACTACTCTTTCAAATTCACTTGATTCCCCAACATTTTCCTTTCTTCAACTTCGAAAGTTTCTTGTCATTATTTGTGTTGTTGAGATTTCTCATGATGAATCAAATTACCAATTTGAAAGTATTAGCAGCCTACAACAAATGATCTATTTGAGTCACAATACCTGCCAACATATTTCTTTCAATAATCACAAAACATCGCCATCTCTTAACCATGGTCTACTCCTTTTCCATATGTCTCCACAAAGGCTCTACTCGACTTCCCTTCTTTTTCTACTTTTGGCTATCTTTATCATCACCTTGACCACCTGCCTTCCGTTTTGATGGGTTATCTTCACCATGTGACTTCATATCATCCCTGCCACTTTCATCATTCGTTTCACCATTTGTACTTTCTTTGTCTCTGTCACTATTTCCGGTTTGCTTTTCACTTCATTTTGTGGTTTTTAACATAAACCTTGCAAATCTAAGGAGACTCATCCTGCATACGATCTTTCGTTGGCTGCTAAGTTTTATCATACCCATTCATATGCAATAATGGCGTCTGTACTTGAAGGAAATAGTGCCCCATTTGATCAAAATCATTGTGTTCTGGACTCAGATCTCGAGATTTTTGTGTGATTTGTATAACAAATGACACGATCGTATTATCTTTTTTTCGATTCGTTTATTATCACAATGATTACTTTAAAAAATCAGCTGATACAAAAAAGTGTTACTTTTATTAGAATGAGCGATCAGAGATTTTAAAGTGTATGTAAATAGGTTTCCAATTTTTCCGACTTTTTGCCTGCAAATGATGTAGTTTCCATGGGTGATTAAAGATTTGTATGACATTTTTGACAAAACTACGATATTAATAATGAAAAATAGATTTTTTTGGAAATCTGCGATGAGCATTTTGCTTTGGGAGTCTTCGGAAAATTGCATCACAGCCGGAACACGATCGCGGCGTCCATGTTTTTTTAACCATGCCTGAACGTTGGGTGATAGGGGACGTCGACGATTGAGTCTACACTGATTTTCTCACAAAAGATTTGGAAGTTCTAATCAGCCTGCTTCTTTTCAACATACAGAGGAGATAAGTTTCCAAACGTTTTCAATGATGTCTTAGTACTGTACAGCTCTCAAACCCACGAAAAACGATCATGAATTATAACATGTTGCGTCCTCGTGCATGGTGTACTACATACATGTATTATACCACATAATGGGAATTTTTACTTGCGATAGCAACGTCGTCCTACCGGCTCACCGCGCCGATGAACAACAAAAACGAAACACGCTCATACCTACTATGGTACTATATACATGCAGTACAGTGCACTTCCTTTCAGACATATTCATGACCTTATTGTATGACTTTGGTTTCCTTGTCAGTGAATGAAGACCAGTCATTTATAAATGCAAAATTTAATGCATTGTTCGCAAGGTTGAGCAGTTGGATGTGACTGAGAGTGACAACAGAGTCAGAGGTTCGTCGGACTGTATACTAGCGTGTTCTCCGGAGAGTGTCTAGTCACATGTCATGCGGCTGTACTGGGTGCTCTAGCGGTAGACCTCAGAGTCGCCCTGCTACCCTGGAACGCAGTGTATGCTTAGTGCTCACCGTCAATAAATTATTTGGTCGTTCCTGAACTGTTCTGATTTTCTGGTAATGATGATTTCACAAAATCCTTTAAAGATTGACAACCGATCATACCTTCAATTTTACATAGACGTTCACATGAAATATATGAGTGGCTGTTCAAACATAGTTAGCGTACGTACACACATTGTGTAGTCAGTAAGTCGATATAACCCCACTAAATAGTACTACTGTTACGGTGTTATGATCTCAATGGAACAACTACTTTCGAAATTTCGACCCAATGTTTTCCTTCCTCTGCTAATTAAATATATCTACTATGTATTATCATAACTTACCAGTCAGTATTATTTAGTTTGTCGACAATAACATCGTCAACGACCATTATGCATGTCTGCAGCTGGGGATTGCTGTTTGACTGTAGTTGTGGTTTTGGTAGTGGTTCATACAGAAACGGTACAATACAAGCATCATTTTTTATAAATAACATCGTACTTTTGTCAAAACTGTCACGAATTTTTAATCACCTATGAAAACTACGTCATTTGCAGGCAAAAAGTCTGAAACTTTGGAAACCTATTTACATACACTTTAAAGTTGATAACCTTTGTGGTTGTTGGCATGGCCGTCTCTGCATGAACATCAGACATTCTGTTCTCCTTGTTTAAATACTCTTGTTCTCCTGCTTCTTGGTCTTTAGTCTTTTTCCTCCATTGTAAGTATATCGATTGCCATTGTAGATTTTGATCCTCACCAACCCTAACACACTGGGTCTATCACTAAGTAAAGGAAATTATAAACCCAGTGAATGATTGCAGAGGGGATATCAAGCTTTGTATCATAATATGACGCTGTATGCAGTATCAAAAGCAGAACTAAATTATATAGCTGAACTAAAGTCACTACTTTTAAAAAGTACTACAACCTCTACCGCTATTACTAAAAATATAAAATAACAGAGTAAAATGCCCTGTGTCAAAGCTCTAATGTTTTTGTCTATTGTTCACTTCTAGATGTTTATAATGTAGCACTTAATCAGTATGTTAGTGGAAATCTGATTAACATGTGGTCTTTGAACGATGGACGGACACCTTTGAATACACCAGTGGATATCATACGAGGTGCTAGTGCATTTATGGGATCCTCGAACATTGAAAAATCGGAATTTGAAAGTCGCACTTATTACATAAACCCAGATACATTTAAACACGAATGTTTGACCACTGCTTACTACTTTACTGTGACAACTGTGATATTTGATAGGAAAATTCTCGTCCACAGTGTGAGAGTTTTCATGTCATCAAGTAAGTGTCAATTACTATAATTATATATGTAGCAGTGATTACCTTCACAGGTGCGCGGGTACATTAGTGGCATATATGCATAGCAGTGCAATATTGCAAACACTATTGCAGACCTTTATACAAATTACATGCAAATGTTTGATCATTGTATAAGATCTCGCGTGATCCCACAGTATGAATTTTGCGGATATTTTGCTTTTTCGGATAAACATATGTTATAAATATTTCACAGATCCCCACGACGCGCGAATGCCAGTGTGGCTACTCATACACTTACAGTCGTATTTGCATTGTTCGTGCAACCCCCTCTCCCCACCCCCACCCCCACCCCCATGGTTAGTACGCCACACTTGTACTGACTCGTCATGTGGTTCTATCATATATACTATTTATTAGCGAGTCGCATAGATGGATATCATCACTGACACTGTTTTGCTTGCTAAAATGCTTAAAATGCTTAAACATGAAGTCGTTAGGTGACATTTTTTCTCGAAAGCTATTCTTCATTCAAACATATATAGGAATCTGACTTTTTCCAAGCTTGCATTCCAAGTCTGTAAATAATTATCAATGTTACACTTCCTCTTTTCCGACACCTTGGGAGAACCGGGCAAACCAAGAACCATATGACATTACTGCTAGTATGATTTGAACTTTGACTAAAAGTTTAAATTACTTTTGTTCTTATACCATGCAGAACCAATCTTATTGAATAATATATCGGCAAACATCTAAACGGTTCAATGGGCGATGATAATTTAAATCGAACATGATGCCAATCACATATTTATTCATCCAAAAATAAGTGTGATGTAACATTTCCTTTCAATAAGTCATTTGCATAATCAATGATTTTCAGTGGGTAATGAAGGTTATTTGCATGTATGTCAAGTAAAGGCGGCAAGGTCTTTAAATAAAAAATGCACTGTCTACAAGAACCAAGGCATTGCAAACTAGCATTTGGTAAGAATAATTAGAGGGCTCCTTAAACGTTTCAGCATACTAAAAAGCTATCGTCAAAAAACGTCCATAAACAGTTTATGACTGAAATCAACAGACTAGAGTTTGCAGTGATCGTAAAAGGATGACTCCCTTCTTATGTTGACTGTGAATATTGAAATGAAAGTTGGCTTTTAATCTGTACTTATATTATCCATTGGAATTGCATCTTAGGTTGCTGAGAAGTTAACGTGACTTAACCATACACGTACACATTGGCATGGTCTCCGATGTCTAAAACCTAATTACGACAACTAGAAAGTTACATATGTTGGATATGACCCGAGCGTACCAATATTTACTTTTAAAATATTCCAATATAGACATATGCTCATATCTCTAGTATATATATTAAGGAACATTTCAAAACCGGTATCATTTGAAGTAATCAAACAAATTCACAAATCTCCTTATTATTGCAGACATAGCATCTGCTCTGACAGTGTCAACCAGCTATGGCAACAGGTCAGTGTCGCATTCCTACTGTGGTGTATCTGATGACGATTTAATAAGCAAGGGATTCAACGATTACCAAACGTTGGAAATCATCAATGAGAGGATGGTGGCAATTCATTATTATTGCCAGCGAAGTCTCCCTTACAGGGATGGTCTGAGAGACCAACTGGTATACTTGAGTGTTAAGAAGAATATTAATGATCTACTGCAAGTGTCTTATTTTGAAATTTACGAAGTCGAGGTCTACACTACATTCGGTAAGTTTCACGATTACGAGATTATATTATACATTTGCAAATGTTAGATCAATATTCAATCATATCTTTTAAGATAATGAAAGCATATTTTGTAAATACATCTGACGAAATTGTTACACATTATGTGACCCAATATACATGATTTTATTTCATTTAAAGCATAACAATCTTTAGTGTTGAGAAAGAAGTCAGAACTAAACTCACGCAAAACCATTCTGATTGCAAGTTTTTATTTAATTCAAATGTGTAACATGACGATTCGCTCTGACAATGTGACTCAATCTCTTCAACAGCGCCCCTCACATATTATCATATGCAAACCTTAATTTGATAATATAACTTCCAACCCTTTTATTTTTTTGTTGAAACACTTGACAGGAGGTATTGATGAATGCTACCTGCAACCGGATGGAGTAGATTATTATGGTACTGTTTCTGTTACTGCTCGGGGTGAACAATGCATGCCATGGACAGATTTCCTACCTAGAGGATACTTAGAAGGGTGGAATTTTACACTTGGAGATACTCTTAATGGATGTAGGGTTACCCCCTACCGTGGCTACTTTCAACCACAATGTTACACGAGCAATGGGATGAGGTCACTCTGTGATATTGGCCAACCTGGGGACCATTGTGGTGAGTGCGTAACTCCAGTTCACGCTGATTTACAATTTACGTAATAAATCGTTCGCTGCTGTACACTATTCCACCTAAACAGACATATTGAAATCCATATCTCTTACCTACCAAAATGATAAGTGTTTTTATATATAACAAATCAATTAGTGTAGCTGACTGGTAATAACATTTCACATGAACATCGCATAGAAACATGGTACAAACAATGCATAATGTTGCATCATTTGTAGTGTATCCAAAGACGAATCTTTGCGATCTAAACGTTTGTGAAAATGAGGGAACATGTGTACCAATACTGGATGAGTTCACCTGCATCTGTCCTATCGGCTACAGTGGCATAAGATGTGAAACAGGTATCTGATTTTGTTGTTAACGTTTTATGTAAGGACTCGCGATTTTGGAATACAAGAGCTAACTAAATGTTTTTTGAACATACATGTACTTTGTTAAGTATAATGAGAAATAGGACTAACGTGAAATTCAAATTGATTAGAATTACTTATAAATGGTTCTAGATGGTTGCTGTGTTTGGTGAACTTTTCTTACATTGTACCGTGTTTGGTACGGGTGCTAAGCATGTAAAATCTGACTGATCTTCCTTGGCACTTTACCGGGGTTCCACAGCAATATTATGGTAAACGCCGTATGAGAGCTATGCAAATTTGACCAGTCTTGTATACTCTGTTGCTGGGGTGCCCATACCTTAGGAAATTCGCTACTGTTGTATGTGTTCTGTTTAAACGCGTTGGATCATATCTACACAATGTGGATGTTTTTTGTTGGATATTCAGACACAACATAAGATTTAACATATTAAAATAGATACCATGAAACATGCCGTGATCTTGCTGTCAGGTTTTTTGTGTATCTCGTAGGGACGCCGTCAGAGTGCTCTTTGATAAATAACGTCTCTCACTTTTTTCTCTTGTCATTCTAACAGATATTGCCTTTGCTGTATATGGCGAATATAACCATGAGGAAGGGGAAAGTATGTGTGCTAGATTCGACGCTAACCTAGCTTCGGTTGAAAAAGTACGAAATGCTTGGTATTTTAGTGTTGAGACTTGCTTTTATCATTGGATATATGGTGGCAAGCAAGTAAGAATGCAGTCAGGAGAGACATCTTACAATATCTGTCCTTTTGTATTGTACACAATGGTGTTTTCGGTTAAGGAAGCAGTCATGGGTAAATCACCACTTTTTTGCACCAATATCAGAGGTAAGTTATGAACTGGCTTCTATTGTAGTTGTTGATATCATACGTGCATTGCAATGCACCAATCAGAGTCAGAATGTCACCTTTTGTTTTAACACTGATGTCTGCGAGTGTACATTATTATTTTATTATTATTATTATTATTATTATCATTATTATTATTATTTCTTCCTTTCAGGCCATCAATATTTCCCTTAAAAAATATAAAAGTATACAAATACAAATACAAAAAACGAAAGACAGAAAAATGTTAAACAAGCAACAATGTTGTACTGTACATGACACTCCTATAATTTCTCCAAAGTTTGAAAGAAAAGTATACGTCTTACAAAGTCATCTCGTAGCAAAGGTTCCTACAGATATTGATATGTGTGAACATTCCTGTCACTGAGTTTTTCTTTTGATTGAGTTATCTCGTATTACTGTTGTAATATTTAGTATCATAAAAGGATGCCCAGAATTCAACACAGTGGCAACATCGAAACGTTTACATAACGGTCATTGTAGCCACATTATGATGATGAACGCACACGATTGCCAGAGAACACCTAGCTGAAAGAGCGCCTCAGAGATGAACATCGCAAATACAACAACTTCATTGCTTATTGATCTGTGTCATTACAACTCAAGGCCTGTGACGTTCGAGACATTCGCTTTTCGAGAACTGGAAACGGTGATGAAAATCGCAAATATCGAATTCGAAGCATGTTTCAACTTCCACCTCAAATGGGAGATATATTAGTGATGTCTGTCTGTCTGTCTGTCTGTCTGACCACTGATGACAGTCTTTACTACTTTACAGCAGGACTTTAATTTTGTCCATCTAAGTGGTGCTGCAATAAATAGTTTCACGCCATATATGCTTTAATCAGAGCGGTTGAATACTTTACCAATATTCAACCAATAATTGTAGTTAGTATGGCAGAGTCACATTTTCAAATACCAACCATTTCGATTTCAAGAAGTTTAATTAATTAAGTAATTAATTAATTAATTAAGAGGAATGAAGGAATTAATTAAGATGAATGAAGGAATTGATTAATTAATTAATTAATTAATTAATTAATTAATTAATTAATTAATTAAGAGGAATGAAGGAATGTGGAGAAAGTCTCATAAAATTGGACTAACCGGAGATAATGCTCTTACAGCAGTCTGGCTTTGCTGGCTGCTGGATTTTAATGAAAACACTATTCGGAGTTCCGCACAGATTTATACTTGATGACAACATAATGGTGATTGTTTTGATGACAAGTACCGTATTGATGCAGAGGAATGGGAGAGGGTGTGGGAAAGGTTTCCCCTCTCACTGTAGGAGCTTCACTCCCATAGAAAGAGAAATAACAACTGTACTATTTGATTGCATGGCCGGCCCTGTCAATCCCCATTTTCCAGTGACCACCTCAGAGCATTGTGTATGTGCAAGATTTGAGTGTCCCCTAGATTCCTCCGATCCAATCCAAGGTCGTAGATACTAGATAATGACAGCTACATAACTCTGAATAGTAGTATAAAATGTATATTGTATAATTTAGTCTGAGGTTGAATACTTTATTTCCAGATGCCAGACAAAACGAAGACATTGTACACTTCCCATTAGGATTGGCTGCTGGTAAAGTTGATTACATATATACAACGCGCCCTGATCATGATGTATTATATGGAAGGAAGGTTTACTCAGAGACTTTCTTCAACAACTTTCACCGATTTTATTGCGATTACCGTGGTTGTGACCTTTATATACAACGTTTAATATTTTGGGCATCATTGTCTGGAAAGTCATGGTCGGCACTTTATATCGATTTAAAGGGAACATACACTATTTCGGGCATAGGAAGCGCCAGGATTGAGAGTACACAGAACCATAAAAGTTATATGTTATCACATTACAAAATAGCTTATGGTTCGACTGAAGATGACGATCAGCTCGTAATGAACAATAACAATGTCCATCAGGCAAGTTTTATTCGTGGGTCAATACTATGTTGCCAATGTTACGTCTGACATATTTCAAGTTTTACCACCATTGAGAAAGCCAACAATATTAGTCGGACTACCTGACAGCAATAATATTGTAGGATAGGATGTGACTTTCCTGATGCTACTGAAGTCGCGTTAGTAGTGATATTGCAACTGGCGCTGATATTGGTGTTACCAAAAATGATGATATAGCGGTATTTTAAGGAGTAGCTGTACAGTTGTACTTGTTGATGATATCGCTGTCACAGAAATAGCAACAACAACAAAAACAGCAGTAACAATAGCAGCGATAACAACAACAGTTGTTTTAATAGTCGACGCTGTGTACATAATTTTATGGTTTTATTTTAGAGAAATCTTTATGTCAAGTGTAAACATGTGTACATATTACAATTTAAATATGTAAATTAATTCTATTATAATGAATTGTAGGAATAACTCAAAACATGGTTTCATGGACTTGCAGCTTTTGCTGTATTATAATTATCATATACTGAATTAAATACAGGATTAGTAGTATCCTGGTATTCCAATAGGACGAAAACAACAACTTGCAATATCTATTCAAAATATTTAAGCCTGGAGATAACTTGATAGGAATCCAATCTATAATCATCCTTATCATCTTAATGGAAATTTAATTCTGCCTGCAACTGTATTTTTAGACCGCTTATCAAACTATATAAATGGTCTTTTCGAAACCTATTTTTCTGTTGTCTAATGTGGCAAGTTAAAAATTGAAAGAAGGGAAGAAAACGCTTATGTGGTGTAGCGGGGACATGTTCCTTTTTTCTTTGAACATAGTAAATTGTTCCTTAAGTATCAATTTGAAGGCCTCATTTTAGTGGCGTTGATCCAAATTCCTAACACACTTGAACGTCAAATCAGTCATGTCTATATATACCGTTGTTGCCTACTAATGGTTACAGACAACACTCAAACGTATTGTCTCTCCTTATCTCTCCTATCCTCCAGACGTTTATACATCAGAATTCTTACGCGATGGTTGGTTTCAGTACCATCTATCCTCCTATAGAGGCAAGGCATATCTTTATAATCGGTTACGACGTTGTGAGTACACCAGTTGGTGGAACGGTAGAACTCTTTGGACACAGGACAATGAATTTTGGTAATGTGTGAATGGGAAAGGTCCAGTCAGACTTATTTCTGTCATTACTACACTTTTACTTATATGACACCATATTTACCACAATCGCTGTCGTCACAAAGAAACTATTAAATTGAATGTAATGTCCTGCAAGGTTCACATCCCCTTGCATGACGTCACCAAAATAGCAGAACATATGTAAGAATATGAGGTATTCTTTACCTGGTTTCAAAAATAAATAGGATAGCAAGGTACAATTTTATCACCCAAATCATATGCAACTTAATATCAATAATCAATACAAATGTACCAAAGTCAGAACTAAGTCTGACTGGACTTCCCCTTTAATATTTCGTCTTAACTTATGATTCCTAAAGACTGAAGCTTGTACTGTGGTATAGTGCTAAATATTAATAGTAGCTAAAGGTTTTTAACAAAAATCCTTAATATGTTACCAGCTATTGATTCTTTTCAGACCCAGCTGTCAATCAAATATACATCCAATAAAAATAGGGAATATGATTTTAACTATAAACTATGTGATAAAATGTAATGTTAAAAAGGTTTTAACAGGACGACCTGTCTTTGATTTGAAGTACACTTATTTCTCTCTTTCAGATTACATATTTCAAGAATTCTACAAAAGAAATAATATGATTTTCGCCTTATTTCGTGGTTTCAACTATTTGACTTCACGTGAATATAAAGCTATAACACTGGAGGAATGCAAATTCTATTGTCTAGACGAGAAGGCATTCTTTTGTACCTATTACTTCTTTGGGAGTGCTTGTTTTTTCGGATCTGATCCATTTTGGACATACACCACAGAAGTTGAATTACAAGAATCTACGATATCAGATTACTTCATCAGAATTACTGACGGTAATGATTTTATTAGAGATAAAGTCATCGAATCACTCATAAATGTCTAATTATCAAACGCAGGACATAGAATAGTGGAGATAAACACAAAATTTAAACTGAATGCCTTCTATAAGGGAATACAAAATTCTTAAGTACAGCTATCATACATGATATACCCCTTTATTGGCAAATAGTTACAATGTATGCCAAATCAATCATTTGTATAACTTAATGTCTATATGAGAATGTCAATTTTGACAAAACTTAGAAATCTTTTGTGGAGAACGTGCACATGACTCAGTGCATTTAAATTGTATGAATGAATGTAGACTAAGTACTGTATTATTCCCTCACATTATTTAGATGTTACGAGTTGTCAAGATATATCCCGGGTCTGCCTAAGAAAACAAGAATGCACCCAAGATACTGGAATTATTTCATCTCTTGACTATCCCATACCATATCCACGAGTTATGCAATGTTCATGGCTATTACTTGCCCCAAGAAATTCTTTCATAACATTGGAATTCCAATACTTTGATGTTGACCGAAAGACACTTGCAAGTTACTGCTCTTCAGACTTTGTTGAAATTTACAGTGGCAATTCAAGCGACATCAGACATACTGTTCGTTACTGTAATACCAATTCTCCACCAAAGACAATACTTTCTGATTTCAATGAAATGCTAGTGATGTATACTTCGGACAATAATGAAGATTATAGTTTGGGATTCTTAGCGACCTATCACTTTACAGACGTGTATGTGTTAGAAACTGCTGTAAATGCAACAGGTATTACTGATAATACACTAAGGCACTGAAAATATGATACGAGGTTAAATAGAAATTAGTATGAATATCTGATTAAGACATATCGTTTTCGTACAATCAGTGTTTCGCTTAGGTCATGTCACATGGTATGGACTAGTGACCCATAGTGACCCCAGTTTGCATAGAGCGTGTAGTATACATGTCCTATTTTTCGTAGGGCACTATTTATGTAACACTGTAGTTCTGTTGTTGATTTGCTATGACTATGGAACGAATGTAATATGTTATAAAATACTTGCCACACCTTATTGTGACACAAGTAGACATTGAATTACTTAGCATCTTCTTGTTATATAGCGAATATTTTCCAAGGCATTCATCTTTGGATAACAGCCATGGGGCAATATACTGGTACCCTCATAACCAGGCTATAAGTGTATGTACGACAAATACTTTAAGATATGAATTGAAATCCTTCTATAGTAGTAGTTCATCATACATAGTACAAGTAAATATGTAAATTAAAAAAATATAACCATTCTTTTAAATCAGCAATATACAAAACAGAATAGTAATCATTTTTATTAGCTTATTAGTTTGCAAAGAGATATTTTAAAGTTATAATGTATATATATGTCAGTTTGTCCTGAGGAAGGCAACAATCACGTTGCCGAAAATTAGATATGAACAAAATATCTTGGGTGTGTAACAAAGACAATTACTATATTATTGAAGTTCCAACCTTATGAACCTGTTTACTGAGATAAGACATATTTCGTCGTTCATTTATATCTCATAAACAATATTGATCGTTTAATATTTTAAAATAGAAAGCTCATACCTAGTTTTTTTTGTTTAATAATTTTACGTTTATGTATTATGAGGACGAGTTCGAGAACAGTAACATCATGATTAAGAATACTCACACTTGGTGTGTTATTAATAAGATCTTATACCTGTGTATACATGGAGCTCATATACCTTCGATAATATCAAGACACCTTTGTGTTACCCTTCGTAGGCATATACTGTGATAAAGAGTGGATTCTTATTGACTATCACTGCTATAAAATATTCAAGATTAACCGTACTATAACATGGACAGAGGCACAGGATCAGTGTGAAAAGGATGATGGACACTTGACAAGCATAACCTCAAAAGAGGAAGCAATTGTAATCCATGGCATCGTTTCAAGGGAACCTTTGTCGTGGATATACATTGGTATGACGTGGAAATATTATCTATTCCTTGCACTGATTACATGGGAAACATTATCCAAGCAGGAATCTGTAAAACTATGTTCCCATATAACTTTGATTAAATGTTTGCCCTTCTTTACTGTTCATACATGAGTCGAGTGACCTTTATGTTAAGCAATTTAACAAGTGCCCATATGTCAGCTTTGAATTCGGAAAAAGACATGGTCGATTATGATTTTTAATACATCTAATCAACTTGATTAATAAATACGTCGTTGATTCTCCTAATATACATTATATTTCAAAAGAGGAAATAGTTGTTCTGATCTTGCGACGTTGTAGAGAATCTGAAGAACGTTTCCGTAAGCTTAAACCCTTCTTAAAAATTGCATGGTGAGGTGTTACACATTGCTCTAGTTCCAACACGGTATGCCGTTAGTCTTCGTTAACAAATACAACATGTTTTCGTGTGAATTATAAAATTGATTGATTTGTATCATATATGCAATTTCTAATTCTACAGCTGATCATGTTATTTTCTTGTTCTTGTAGGTTTTTCTGACATGCAGCTTGAAGGTAGCAACACATGGGTTGATGGAATCCCAGTCACCTATACAGATTGGAGCAATGATGAGTAAGTCAGAAGTACTTAAAATATTGCCTTTAGAAAGTGTATCTCAGATTATTATATGTATGAGAGCCCATGTAAATGTATTCTGATACACCTTTAGCAAAGCTTTGGCTATACCATAGTAAGGTGAAATTTTTGCAGTACATATTTAACCGTATATATGTATAAATTATTATCTATCAAGTTAATGAATCAATTTGTTGGCAAAGACTACAGTGTGCAGTCGAAAATATCCTGTATATGACGATAATGGTTAAGTGTTTGTTTCATTGCTGTATAATTTTGTTGAATATCAAATCTTCACCTCTCTCTCTAAATGACAGCTTTCAGCCAGACGGTGGTCGTTATGAAAATTGTGTTGCCATTTACGTCACCAACCTCCATTCTACGAGTCATTGGCATGATGTGTTATGTGACTCTAAGATAGCAAACACATACGTTTGCAAAAAGCCTGCAACATCAAACCTTAATAAAGGTATTGAAAACAAGATTATTTTATCTCTGAAATGAACAATGTACAGTATTTCTTTCCTCAATACAGTACTGTAACACAAGAAATATAATGGTAACATGCGACCAATCGAACCAATATGCACACGCTCGCTCGCACGCATGTACAAAAACACATACATACATACATACATACATACATACATACATACATACATACATACATACATACATATACATACATACATACATACATACATACATACATACATACATACATACATACATACATACATAAAAAAACACACAAGCGCACGAACGAACGCACAGAGAGACATCGACACACACACACAAATGTATATATATATATATATATATATATATATATATATATATATATATATTACATAATATATACACCGACATACATACATACATACATACATACATACATACATACATACATACATACATACATACATACACATACTGTCTCTGTATTTGACTCTGCTTTTCGTCCGTCTCTCTCTCTCTCTCTCTCTCTCTCTCTCTCTCTCTCTCTCTCTCTCTCTCTCTCTCTCTCTCTCTCTCTCTCTCTCTCTCTCTCTCTCTCTCTCTCTCTCTCTCTCTCTCTCTCTCTCTCTCTCTCTCACACACACTGAAATTTCTCTGACTGAAAAGTGTATTTTCTCTCTTCCAGAAACACACAAAAAGGGATTAGCATTTAATGGTAAGGATTGAAACATTTATGTATCACATATATTATCTTATTATAGCGGTTATCCAACATCCATATTTCTCTTATATTTATACATATTTATTAGTAACAATTACAATGACAAAGGGCTGATTTAGATGACATTCTTTCCAAACAGTGACTAAGAGTTGTCCTGACCGTCTCCATCAATGTAATAGTGGAGAATGTATCCACAAAAGTGATGTATGTGATACCCAAGACGATTGCTATGACAACAGTGATGAGGAAGGATGTGGTAAGACGTCTCATTATACATTATATTTTTCATAACATTTCGCTGCTTAAATTCGCAAAATATCAATGTCGTACAACCGACTCTTTCGCCTGTCTGTCTGTCTGTCTGTCTGTCTGTCTGTCTGTATGTATGTATGTATGTCTGTATGTCTGTATGTCTGTCTGTCTGCCTCTCTGTCTGTCTGTCTATTTGTCTGTCTGTCCCTCTGTCTCTCTGTCTCTCTGTCCAGCTTGTCTTTGACAATCACTGACATGATGATAATGACTTAAATATGTTGTCCAAGTTTATAAGATACAAATGTAACACATCCGATGTTTACACTGTGTATTTTAATCATATCAGCCGTTCTCATGTATGTATGTTCTCACAGGAGTAACAGTATGTAAGGGGTTTCAGTGTGATGATGATTCATGTATACCATATTCCAAATACTGTGATTTTCAAGTGAACTGCCCTGATGAATCCGATGAGTCTACATGTAGTAAGTAGATGTATTTTAATAAAGCAATAACAACACTTTTTGTCTCAATTCCATCATTTTTACTAAGAAAATGCAAGTGTTTTGTCGATGCTAAAACATATGATCAAAGATTGCCATAAATGATGTTAATTATGAAAGAATATCTATCCCAGATGGTGATACGAATAATTGGCATAAATTTAGTGAGTTTAGAGGAGCGATCACTATGAGGTTTTTGACATACATTGCTTAATGTCCATAGTAGAGGTAAACCTATTAAGACAATATAGTATACTTTTATGATTATTGATATGAATAGTTACATTGACCAGGTTACATCTTCAGTGATTCCACTATAACGCTTGATTATCTTATTACATTGGACATTTCAGATTTTATATTCGAGGAGTACAATACAACTAATGATTTCTTATGTAATAACGGACAATATATCGGTGGTAATCGAGAATGTGATATGCAAGTAGACTGTACTGATGGTAGTGATGAAGTGGACTGTATTGATAAAGGTAGGATTATATGACCATTAGTATCGTGTTCTCACATCAAAGGAGATTTCGTAGCTTGCAGATATTATTTAAACAATTTATCGAGATCAGTTAGACTGGTGATCAGGTTTCATGTTGATAGACAATATAGATAACACACAAAAAAACACAGTGTCTGATCTGTATTTGGTTACATTTGTATTTCTTTTGTTATCATTGTCTGTGTATGGGATATTTGTGTACGTGTTATACGTGTGTATCTCAACAAGAATCCTTGTGATCAGTCTCACTGGTCTCGATACATCGTGTAATAGTATTTGTTGTAACACTTCTGTTTACTATTTAGAACGCTGTCTTTGAAAAGAAATAATTTTGGAACGATGTAGAAAATTGAAAGGTTAAAAATGAATCACCGTCTGCGCGAATCAATTAAATATTACTTATCATACATTGAGATTAATTAAAGTCAAATAATTTTAACGCAATGACATTTCTCTTAAGGGTTTGTCTTTGTATAGCTTTCAATCTCCCAACCGTGTTATTAACCTGTCTATTAGGAATTAAATGCACTGCTCTGATCGCTTACAGAATGACCGATTTATAAAGAATACTGCCGATTGATAAATAACATGGTGTTACTGCTATAATTGTTTACAGATGTTTGTAATTCCATTGAATGTCTCGATGGGACATGTCTACCAAGAATTCTAAATTGTGATGGATACACTGATTGTGTATACTGCGATAGATATACTGCACCAGATGAAGTTGCATGTGGTATGAGTACTTTTTAATTTCATTCTTTATTATAGGAAAAGGTACAGAATACAAACATACAAAAGTGAAAAGACAAACATCATCCTCAATTGCAAAAATTCGTGTCGTGGCTAGCAACAATGTATGTATGTATGTATGTATGTATGTATGTATGCATGCATGTATGTATATATGTATGTATGTATGTATGTATGTATGTATGTATGTATGTATGTGTGTATGCATGTATGTATGTATGTATGTATGTATGTATGTATGTGTGTGTATGCATGTATGTATGTATGTATGTATGTATGTATGTATGTATGTATGTATCAAATTCTTGAGACAACAATAGTAACTGTATAACCACAATAGTATTTATTTACACTTTTTCGTAGATTAATTGGTTTTGGAAGCTTTAACTTCCGCTGAATGCATTTTGTCATTCAAAACAAATTAAGGGTTTCTGTATTTCATTTTTCAGATGAACTACATGAGTGTAAAGATAATGAATTAACCTGTAATAATGGTGTATGCATTGCTGAGAACCTACAATGTGTTAATGACTTTGATCAAAATGGTTACAACAGAGGTTGCCGAGATGCCTCACATCTACAATCTTGTGGTAAAGTTGGATTGCTTGCTTTATTGCACAATAAATAATACAATAACTATCACTTCATATAAATCAGTGTCTATAATGATGCTCCAAAAGACAAATTATAAAAACCGACAAAAAAGAAAAGAATGTGAAATATATTGTTCACGAAAGGATGTGTATGTAGGTATCAGGACAACTGCCACCCCCCTCCTAGACAATTGCCTCCCTCCCCTAGACAATTGCCCCGTAGGAAAACTACTCCCCGGACGACTGGGGCAATTGTCAGGAAGCAAATGTCACAAAAACGTGTATAAAGTTGCTTATACTTCGGTATATTTTTAGAATCGAAATGTTATTTTCATTGAAGGGAAGTAATTTTTTTGCCCTCTGTCACTCTTGAACCGCAAAATCCTGTAGTGAATGAATGTCGAATAATTCATTCTTGGTGTTACATAAAAGGAATAATCTACTGAAATGAGATACCCTTGGAAATAGTCATATATCTAATTGCATTGTTAACTTTTATTTTCATCATCATTATTAATTCTATTATACTTATTGAATGTATAGATAATGTATATAAACACTTTATTTGTGTACAGTTTGTATTTATGTTGTTTTCATTAGGTAATTACTCCTGTCCTGATTATCATTATAAATGCTGGGAAGATTATTGTATTCCATTACACCGCTATTGTAATGGAATAGTAGATTGTCCACAAGGAGATGATGAGCGGGTATGTGGTGAGTTCACGTGAGGATAATCACACATGAAATATAGAAAAACATAGAAAATAGATATTATAAAAATGTACATTGATGATGATGATGATGATGATGATGATGATGATGATGATGATGATGATGATGATGATGTTAGAGTTATTCTGTTATATTTATTTGATATCATTATATGTGTATCAGATGTTTTTAGAGATATACGAGATTTTACGAATCAACTCTTCAATACACATGGTAAACATCAAAGTTATCGAGAACTGTTGCTGTAATAGTTCTTACAATGATAGTTGAACCTTTTTTGTTTTTTCATGTAAGTAGATAATTTCAAATGCCCAAATGGTTCGTACAAATGCCAACGTGGAAATGTTTGTGTCGGTCCAACATTTATCTGTGACAACGTTCAACAGTGCCCGGATGGTGACGACGACATTTATTGTGGTAGGTAGCCACGAACATTTCTTCGTATCCTATCAATATGTACAAAATTGCCATTTGTGATGGAAGGCAAATGTCCCATTTTTATTACGATTAACCATTGTTTTAAATTGCTTTATTCTCCAAACATTCAGACATATATTGCCCACCAGACTGTCTTTGTCAAGATTTTGAAGTGAACTGCAACAACGGATCACAGAGTGTCCTGGCAGAACTTCACAGAAACATGAGAAGCTTGTAAGTTAAATTCCAAGAATTGAATATGTATTCTTGTTTAGCCAATTGAATTAAAGAGAAATCTGAAAAGGGTCATACTTCACTTGCAAGTCAATAGCTTTGTATAAAATGCTTTCTTTATGACTTCTTGCCTTCTTTGAAGACTATGATTAATACGCAATGGATGTAAAAGACAAACACTTTATACAGGTCAAGAATAAATAGTCAATTGGCCAAGCTATGAGAATGATTAACTCTCTGTGTACTTTATAGGAATGCCAGTCGTCTCCGAGCGACCAATGAATCGTTTACTCTACCTCTTGGTGCATTTGACGAATTATTGTATCTTGGAATTATGTAAGTATACTGTTCGTATGTGATTGAGTCAATGTCAGTAAATTACTTTTTCAAAGAAATATAACCATTATATCATGCACTAAACAAGTTGAACAAAAAATATGGAACATGTACTCTGGTCGTTCTGTATTGCAACAACCCGCGTCTACGTCACAGGTTTTACTATGTACGAAATATCCATACAAAATATGACATGTTCTTAGGTGCGCTAGACTGTATATGGGGGTCAATCAACATTACCTACCAAGGTGTAAAATGTCAAAATAAAGTCATCTTTACCATATTGTGGCATTTAACTATGGCAGTTTTCTTTTAGATACTGGAGAAAGATTATGCAGGATAATGGAATACATATTTAAGCATCTGTTCGTCCTATCACCAGTGACTGATCATGAATGTTATCCACAGTTATCGAAAATCCACTATTTGTTCAATATATACAGAACATATATATCAAATGTTTATTAACATCTTTACACAAGTAACTTCATTTGTATTTTACTCCTCTACAGGGATTTGTCCTGGAACGACATGGGTGACATATTGGATTTTACCTTTAAGAACTTGGGGAACCTCCTAAACATGTAAGGATGATAATACTGGATTTTATCTTAATTCAAAACGTGGGATATGTTGGTCAATTCATTTTCCAACAATGCAGTAAGCGAATGTAGTGGGAAAGTGCATTGTTGTCATTTTGAGATTTGGATTAAGTATCATAACGTATCTATATAACATGTACGTTGTTTTTAGTCTTTCACCGTCTTTTTTACATCATGAAATTTATCATGATTATTTATTATATAAAGGGTTAAAAATGGAATAAGTACAGTTACCAGAATAAGCCCATCTTCACTGCCGAAAGTTGATAGCATTGGAATGGGGATTGTTTTAAGTAAGAGTAATAGAGATATGCAAACAATTTCGTAAACAATAAATAACAACAACGTTCTGTGACTAGGTCCCTTGCAAATAACGCCATGGAGACACTCACGGATATGTCGTTTTATGGGCTAAACAAGTTGAAATTCTTGTAAGTATGTTGATGAAGTTTGTTAAAATGTTTCTCTAAATTATCTACTCCATTTATAGACCCGTTTATTCTTAGTTTGAAATAACATTCGGGCAGCAATTGTTCGTCAAAACAATACAGCAGTGTCACCATGATACATGTTAATTTCAAACAATGCAATGATAACAACGTTATGCTAGGCCAACTACTAGAGTTTCGTCTAATATTCACTTTTTAATTGTATGATTTCGTTTACCAAAAGCCACACCATTGATACAATAGTAAGAAGTAAGGACTACTTATGAGGTTTTTATTTCATTTGTAGCCAAGTTCTACATTTACTTTCAAGCTTGGCAAAGAATAAAAATGTGCTTACTTTAGACATTTTAGTCTCTTAACTTCATATCAGTGTTTCTAGATCAGATAAGAATCTGATGATTTTACAACGGATTGTTGATATAATTTTTCAAGAATTTTTTGATAAATACAGTTTATTTTCTAAGCTGACTCCTATTAAAAATATGCCCACAAAAGATTGGTTTAACTATTTGAGATAAATGCGGCTATCTATAGAGACATACTTCAATACCATTCCTTGACTAAATATAATAACATAATGAACATTATTTTTTCATAAAGGGACCTCAGACACAACCGGATCAAATACTTCACTATGAAGATTTTCCAACCCTTAGCAAGTCTACAAATATTGTAAGTAGATGACTTTTATTTCATTGCTTAAACTGCCTTCAGACGACTAAATAATGAAAGTAAATTAAGTCGATTTATATACTTGTGATCACGACGTCGCTCCCAGCTGCAGCTGTCGAATTATTATTAATTTAGTAGTCATGGAAAACCTTAGGATCAAAAGAATTCCAAAATTGAATTAAGCTTGAGGATCATTTTCACTGTGTACTGCTTATTTCCATACTGTTGGGGTTTGTAATTAAGCACTTCACTTTTTGTCTGTTTATGACTTAGTTTAGTTTTCCTGTGTTCTGAAGTATGAAACAGTTTACTGATCAGAATTTATTTAAGTGTTTGATTAATCACATTTTCTTATAACTTTTATTTAGATACTCTGATCTGTATCCATTATGTTGTGTAGCTCGATATGGGGAAGGCAAATTAGACCAATGTCTCCCTGAGGCAAATGTTTACTCTTCGTGTAAAGACTTACTTCACAACTGGGCTGTCAGAATTATTGTCTGGATAGTTGGTCTAGTCTCATTTGTTTTCAACCTGTTAGTGATAACTTGGAGACTCCGAAAACAGAACAGAAAGACAATGACAGCCGATACTTTATTCATCTTAGTCTTGGCCATGACCGATTTTCTAATGAGTGTCTATTTGATACTTATTGCAATAGTCGACTTATATTTCAAATTCAAGGGTGATTATATTACACGAGATCAACTCTGGCGTCAGAGTCATCTTTGTACCTTTTCTGGTATCTTAGCTGCTTTATCTAGTACATCATCCATCTTTGTTCTGGCAGTTATGACAATGACTCGTTGTGTTGTTGTTGCATTTCCCATGAAGCGTTTTCATTTGAAAAGGAGAAATGCCAAACTCATTGTTTTAGCCGGTGTAATGGTATTGTTATTATGCAGCATTTTACCGTCTTTCCCTATTCCCTACTTTAGTACGTCACTTTATGGACAAAGTAGTGTATGCCTACCATTTCACTTTCGTCATGACTACCCACAAGGATGGCAATACTCAGTTTCTGTTTTCACAACGTTTTATTTCATTTGTATGGTGACAATAACAGTTTGTTATTCTGTCATGGTCAGTAGTACAAAAAGGATAGGTAAAGCTGCAAGTGAAAACAGAAAAGGTCGAGCTGTCAATAAAACACTGATAAAGGTCATTGTCATAGTCACCACAAATCTCCTGTGTTTACTACCGATCATAATTTTCAGTTTTATTGGTCTTGCTGGGGTTCAAATTCCCAATGATGTGTATCCATGGATTGCTGCCATTGTTTTGCCTTTGAACTCTGCCGTCAATCCTGTCCTTTATTCATTTATGTCCGGTGATTTTACTCTGATCGCCAGTACAAAGACTAATCAAAATGATAATGTATTCTGGAGAAGGAAGAAGAAACAAAAATTATGTAAGCATGAAAACCTGCTGGGGTATACTTTCCTTATCAATCGGTTTAAGATAATTATCAATTGCATGTATAAGAATGTGACAACAATTGTCTTGTTTGCATCGTACCATTGTCGTTTGAGAGTACGTTTTATTTTTGGATTTCCTATGTATGTATGTATGTATGTATGTATGTATGTATGTATGTATGTATGTATGTATGTGTGTGTGTGTGTATGTATGTATGTATGTATGTATGTATGTGTGTATGTGTGTATGTGTGTATGTATGTATGTATGTATGTATGTATGTATGTATGTATGTATGTGTGCGTGCGTGCGTATGTATGTATGTGTGCGTGCGTGCGTGCGTATGTATGTGTATGTATGTATGTATGTGTGTGTATGTGTGTGTGAGCGTGCGTGCGTGTGTATGTATGTATGTATGTATGTATGTATGTATGTATGTATGTATGTATGCGTGCGTGCGTGCATGTGTATGTATGTATGTATGTATGTATGTATGTATGTATGTATGTATACCTGTCTGCCTGCCTGCCAGCCTAAATATATGCATGGTTCTATATATTGTATGTGTATATGTATCTATGTATGCCTGCCTGCCTGCCTGTTTCCCTATTTGCATATGCCTATATATTGTGTATATACGTATCGATGTGTATGTAAGCATGCATGCATGCTTGCTTACATACACATATATAAAATTAATGTGTACACGTGTATAAAGTATGCATCTGTAATATTACAAATAATTCTTTTAATGCGTGATGTTCCTAAGCATGTCGTGCACTTCTACCACAAACATGAAATTGGTTAATATATCTTTACAAGCCTATATGTACGGCTCTTAACATTTTTACATAATGTGGATAACAATCAACTGGTAGTCATGTCTGCTGCTGTCCAAATTTACACTGGTTTTACTGACCCGACGACGCTCTAGATATGTTACCGTTGCAAAAGCTAGTCAGAACTTTTGGAAATACTTTGAGTAGAGATTATCAAGTTTTCAGTTCTATGTTTAATGCTAAAATTATGTTAAGATTAGTTTTTCACTTTATAGTTTACATTAGAAGTGTACCTGAGCTTAATGCAGTTAATCATATTTCTATATCTTCTTAGGTGTTTTGTTCAAACATGAACAGTTGGCATATACAGCAAAGACATCACTATTTTGGTCACCTATACTGAATGACCTCAATAACATATCCAGTGTTCCTCTGACTGAATTTACTAAGTTGGATAATTTATCAGAGACGTTGAAAGATGATATGGTAGATGACATTTTCAATGCTGTTGATGCAATACATGAGGCTGGATACTTTCACGGAAAGTTGACTATTAATGATGTCATCGTATACATTCAAAGTGTGAGTTTTAATGCCATGTTATTTCAAAATTATGAGTCGGTTAGTGTTTCCTCTTTATCAGTGTAACAGTCACTGCAGAACATATGATATCTTATATAGTTTTGTTGGCTTCCAAATTGATATTAAACATGAACACCTATGCAGGATACTTATTTGGATCATCATGAAATCATATATTCATTACTTTCTTTCAAATTACTTGATTTAGAATATTCAGTTATTTTAATCATGAATGTTTTGGATTCAAGGCAAGGCTTGTTTGTTTTTATACCTTTGTTTAGCGCATATACCCTTCTGTGTATCTCACAATTAATGGTCTACTGGAGAGGAAATCCGACTTGAGAACAGGGGAAAATAACGAGGAAAATAGTGCACGTGAATGTACTGGACAGGATACCGAAATGAAGAAATTAGACGTGAAGCCAACAGCAAATCAAAATCAGTCGTCAGCTGATAATGAAAATGGTGAACATGAATCAACTGGCCAGGATACTGAAAATGAAACCACAGACGTGAAGTCGAATCAAAATCAGTCGTCAGCTGACAATATAGATGGAGAACATGTTGACGATGAGGTTAGAAAAACTGTAGAGGGTATTTCAAAAGATAATGAATTTCTAGATGCAGTGCAGAAGTTCATATATAATGAACCATAGGCTTCTTTATGACTCCTCTTTTACTGCTGTATGGATTTGTCAAAAATGATATAGTTTATAATCTGAATATATTGTTACATTTCACCATCAGTGAATACCTGTGAAGGAAAAAAACATTTGATAAGAGAAACAGTCAATTAGCGAAATTAGCAACGGTTATTGTGAAATTGTGCTAAGTAGCCACCTTTCTGTTATGTGATGACAGGGATTGATATTACAGGATATAATATGATTCATATGTTACATACAACGTACAGTGTACAAACTCAATAATAACTTTGAATGTTTCCTACAATTGCAAGTGTATCTACTATTTAACATAGATCATTGTGCTGTATAATACTGCATTTATCATGTACAGTATACATAGTCTTTAAAGTTTCATTATTCAAAGTAATCTATATTACAGAGTTTTAGTGGTTTGTAGGAAGTGCATTGCGAACCCTAGTATTTCCTAGATATTTGTTCTGTCAATGGTGATAATGTGGTATTGAGCTTGTAAAGATTACATGTAATACAGCAGTGATTTCACAATTTAATGTGAGTCCTTTTATTAAAATATGTGTTGGGGTATTATTATCATTTTATTGATGTCAATGTTATATTTTGTCATATCTTTTTCAATGTGTAAATAATCACCTGGTAGAAAATTGTACTGATTAATACTGGACATATTGTTGGCAGATGAAAACTGATTTATGTACAGTATGCATAGTCTTTTGAAGTTTTATTATTCAATATAATATATATAAAGAGTTTCAGTGGTTTGTAGGAAGTGCATTGCGAACCCTAGTATTTCCTAGATGTTTTGACGATGATGATAATGTGGTACTGAGCTTGTAAAGAATACATATAATACAGTTATTTAAGGAATAAACCACTCCTGGGGATGGTATACCATGAGGTTTTGACCAGTGAACGAAATATATGCAAACCGACTGGTATACCTCCCCAGGGGGTGGTTTATCGATACTATATTATACCAGTATATTGAAAAAAATCAGAAACAAGATATGAACTGACGTTTTCTGGTTTCATTTGCGCTCCCATGACGAATTTGCATAACAATGAAACTGCTTTCAAGACAGCTGATTGGATTTATTTTATCTGCAATGTATTTACTAGAAGTTATGTCCGTAAACTTTAGAGTTTTAGAGGGATTTCTCACTCGGATTGATGACTGATACTATAGTCTAGGACAGGATCCAAGACAAGTTTCTATTTAGATTAATGGTAAGTCGCTTTATTTTTATGACAGGACATGCACACCCGTTTCCACTCCATCCAATGCTAGAACCAATCGCGTGCATGCCTTGACCCTAGTAGGTGATAACTTGTAAAAATAAGCGATAACTCGGCTGATTTCGAAATTTCCTTCATAATTTCCCATAAAACTATTGTCTCATTGAGAAAATCCTCCTCTGATCACTATCACCGAGGTACAACGTTCGTAGCAGACAACAAACAGTGAACATCAAAATTTGGACGCCTGCCAACTGTTCATTATCACTCATTTTCGATGTGCTTGTTTGATGTCTAGAGCAATCAGATCTCTCGATTTGCACCATCAGTATACTGGTATAATATAATTCACAATTTATTGTTACTCTATTTATAACAATATCTGTTGGTATTATTATCATTTTATTGATGTCAAAGTTATGTTTTGTCATATCATTTTCATATGTGTAAATAGTCACTTGGTTTCGTTTCTTGATCGACACTATACTATATCACAGATTATACCATGCACGAACCAAGTTGAACAAATGTATTTATTCCCCGGCCGATCTATGTCATGGGAATGCACGTCTATGTCACAACAGCACGTGTCTATTACTTTGTTTCTGCTGTGTTCTGCCTAGTCAGAATGTTCAAAATTACCATTACCTTTCTGCTATTTCTTTGATGTTACTGGCGCTGATAAAATTATATTCCCCAATTTTTTTTTCATTCAGCTGGAAAACAAGACCCCGTAGGCCACTCGTAATTTCCGCCGCTGAACAAAACAAACATTGGGAATAAGTATATTTTTTCAATACCAGTTTTTTGAATATCAAAAGATACCAGGGATACTTCAATGACACTTATTTATTTGTTCCAATAGAATAATGAAACATGAAGTGAATTATATCGTTTTCGTCAGGTTGTGTGATTAAAGATAATATGAGCATATACAAAATCTGTTTTGGACTTTTTTATTTCAATGTGTGTAAATGTAGAGTGTCATCTATGTCTGCTTGCCTGATCCTTCAATAAAGTAAAATGTAAATTTGGACCAAAACATCTGGTTCAGTTCACCAGGTCAATATTTGTGTCACTACTGTAACATTACTATTCTTATTCAGTAACTTTCAATATATTAGAGCTAGACAGAGATAAGGCGAGCGTATCAATGTCTACACTATAAATAGTAGAATGGTGATCAGACAGGCAAGTTTCCTCGTAGAGGGTTCACTTCCTGGCACTGACAAAGTCTTAAATATGTAACATATGTGGATTTCCAATGTTACTTACTAGTATATGAGAACCCAGAAAGTTGAATATTCACTGGTATCTGTACATTTGGAGACGTTTTTAAAACGGATTTATAATGGATTTAAAGTTACAATACAAAGACAAATATTCTTCTAGCTCTAATAAACCTTTAAAGCACCTATATGTACATACTTTGTTGTTTTTTTCATTTAGATTAGATTAGCATGCCACATATGTTTACAAATATAGGATACTCTGGGATAAATCTAACTTCTTATACCACCAAGCGAAATTAAAACCATACGGAACAAACTCTGTCTTGTTCTTGTTGCCCACATAGACCGAGCCAGTTCGTGTTCATTACATGACATGATGTAGGCGTGTCTCTCTAGACGTAGTCCATCTATAGAAATGAAGAGGGGAGTATTAACCAAAACCTAATGCAATGCCTTAAAATGGAAACTAAAGTTGAAATAGCATGTTACGTGACAGTAAATATGATTTAGATGTGTTTGGGCCCTTAGCTGTCAACCATACAAATTGGTTCAAAATCATATGCTCTGTACAACCGACATTTGTAATAGTTGCCAACATTTGTAATAAACCGACAAAAGTAATAATGTTGCCGAAATTTGTAGTAAATTACCGATATTTGTAGTAAACTGAACACATTTATAATCAATTCTGTGAACGACAATTGTAATAAAAATTGCCCGATATTGGTAATAAATTTCACCAAAAAATGTGTAACAAGCTTGCCGAAATGTGTAATTTAATAAAATGTTAAGGAGGTTCCTCCCTGGCCTTCAGAGAAATGAAGTTACTCATCCTAAACTGGAAGGGAGATAAAATATCGTCATAACAGGTTTCCTAGAATCAATTTACAACAATTATGCCATTCTTACACTTGGCCCTTCGAGTCTTCAACAGATTAACAATCGATCTGTCAATCAATCAATCTATTAATCAACCAATCAAGCAATCAAGCAATCAATCAATCAATCAATCAATCAATCAATCAATCAATCAATCAATCAATCAATAATAAAACTACTTATCTACCTACCTACTTATATACATACTAGTACCTACATTATCTACCCAGTAGTATTCTTTTACCCCTATTTACCCGTCAGATCAAATGATCAATCCAGCACTTGATAACACGTTGTGCTTTCAAGAATGAAATAATGTTTATTTTAATCATTGGCGGGCATGTGTTGTTCAATTGACTTTGGGTTTGCTACAAATGCAAGAAACTCACCATAAAGTAATTTTGAGTTTGTTATAAATGAGGACAGAAGAGTGACACTTATAAAATTGAACCCACATCCCCTAGTGGAGAGTAGATAGGTAGTGGTGAGAAGCCAAATCTTTTTAGAAAGCTTAAATCTTTAACATAGGGATCTAAATAGATTTGTAGGTTTCCCTGCCTATTTGACTTTGTCGTTGGTTGGTTGGTTGGTTGGTTGGTTGGTTGGTTGGTTGGTTGGTTAGTTGGTTGGTTGGTTAGTTGGTTGGTTGGTTGGCTGGCTGTCTTACTGACTGTATTACTGACTGTCTGGCGGGTATGGACGGTAGATAACAATTAATGCAATAAAGAATTTCAATCATTATTTTCTAACTTGAATTTACCTAGTTCTTGAATTCTACTTCCCCTAGTGTGCGAGTGAGAAAAAACTATACATAAAGATTTCGACTCAAAAAAAAAGAAAACAGAGACAAAACACTATCTCGCGCCCACAAACACAAACACCAATACATAATATTATACACAAATACATACATCAAATCAAATTGCCACCAAACGTACTTTAACAAGTCGACTGTAAGTACTGTTTGTATTCTTGTTTAAATTCACACCTGCTGTGTAGATTCCTATTTATTATTGGTATATCATTCCATAGTTTGGCACCTGTGTATTTCACCATGAATTGTCCGGACCTGTACGCACATACATATGCTGATTGAATGAAAAGTGAATAACTTGGTTAATTATTCAATTAATTAGAATATTCATCAATTTGTATTCAAAGCAATGAAGTTCAGAGCTTCTTTTATCAGAGCTGCATAAATTTAAATACTTGTGCTACATTTTTTTCTTTCACTGACATACTCTTCTTGCACAAGTAACATAAATATTACTTCAACTCGCTATATTAGAGATTGTCCAACACCAGTAAAACGAATCAATCATTATCACACATCACATAACATCACATCACATCACATCACATCACATCACATCACACAGCGCATCACATCACATCACATGGTTGACAAAAGTAGGTTGTGTTCTTAGATATTGAAAGTTATTGAATAAGAATACTAATTCAATTAAGTAGTGACACAAACATTGACCTGGTGAACTGAACGAGATGTCTTGGTCCAAAACTTTAATATACATTTCACTTCACCCAAGTATCTAGCAACCGGACATAGATGACACAGTACATTTACAAACAATGAAATAAAAAGGTCGTAAAACAGATTTTTTTATATGCTCACATAATCTTTAATCACACAAACTGACGAATACGGTATAACTCATTCTTGTATTAGAACAATATTCCATTAGCATTTGGGTTGTATGCTATAATACATGTTATATAGTTTATACGTTACATTCCTTCGTTTTACACAATAAACTTATTTTTCATATTCATATTCATATTCAGATTCAGATTCAATAATAATGTATCACTGAAGTATCCTTTGTATTGTTTGATATTCAAAAAGTGGTATTGAACAATTTTATATTATTCCCAATATTTTTCTACTTTAAGCTGGGGGAAAAATACGAGTAACTTAAGGGCCATTGTCACTATGAGTCGATAGACGAGTAGTGATTACCCTTAGGTCACAGGAGTATTTTCCACCTGAATGCAGAAAATATTACAATATAACATGATTATACCAGCGCCAATAATATCAAAGAAAAATCGAAGAAAGTAATAGCAATTTTGAATGTTTTACTCATATTTCAAACACAGCAGCACCAATGACAAAACATAACTTTGACATCAATAAAATGATAATAATACCCCAACACATATTTTAATAAAAAAAGGCACAATGAATTGTGAAATCACTGATGTATTATATGTAATCTTTACAAGCTCAATATCACATTATCACCAATGACAGAACAAACATCTAGGAAATACTAGGGTTCGCAATGCACTTCCTAAAAACCACTAAAACTCTTTATATAGATCACATTGAACAATGAAACTTTAAAGACTATGCATACTGTACATAAGTCAGTTTTCATCTGCCAACAATATGTCCAGTATTAATCAGTACAATTTTCTACCAAGTGATTATTTACACATTGAAAAAGATATGACAAAATATAACATTGACATCAATAAAATGATAATAATACCCCAACAGATATTTTAATAAAAAGAGTCACAATAAATTGTGAAATCACTGCTGTATTACATGTAATCTTTACAAGCTCAATACCACATTATCACCATTGACAGAACAAACATCTAGGAAATGCCAGGGTTAGCAATGCACTTCCTACAAACCACTAAAACTTTTTATATTGATTTTATTGAACAATGAATCTTTAAAGACTATGTATACCGTACATGATAAATGCAGTATCAATCAACACAATGATCTATGTTAAATAGTAGACACACTTGCAATTGTAGGAAACATTCAAAGTTATTATTGAGTTTGTACACTGGACGTTGTATGTAACATACGAATCATATTATATCCTGTGATATCAATCCCTGTCATCATGTACCAGTAAGGTGGCTACTTAGCACAATTTCACAATAACCGTTGCTAATTTCGCTCATTGACTGTTTCTCTTATCAAATGTTTTTTCCTTCACAGGTATTCACCGATGGTGAAACGTAGCAATATATTCAGATTATAAACTACCGGTATATCATTTTTGACAAATCCATACAGCAATGAATTAACAGGGGAGTCATAAATAACCCTAAGGTTCATTATATATGAACTTCTGCACTGCATCTAGAAAATCATTATCTTTTGAAATACCCTCTACAGTTTTTCTAACGTCATCATCAACACGTTTATCATCTACATTATCAGCTGATGACTGATGTTGATTTGATATCGACTTCACGGACTTCACGTCTGTGGTATCATTTTCCGTATCATTGCCAGTAGATTCATGTACACTATTTTCGACATGTTCATCATCTTCATTGTCAGCTGAAGCCTGGTGTTGATTTGATATCGACTTCACGTCCGTGGTTTCATTATCAGTGTCCTGGCCAGTATAATCATGTTTCTTCTCCAGCAGTCCATTAATTGTGAGGTAGACAGAAGGGTATATGCGCTAAGCAAAGGTATAAAAACAAGGAGTAAGAAAACAGCATAAACGTGCAGTGTAGCCTTGTTTTGAATCCAAGAAATTCATGATTAAAAATACTCAACATTCCAAATTCCAAGGTAATATGTTGCAAGTACATCTAAATTCATGATGATCCAAATGACCATCCAACATATGTGTTCACGTTTATATCAGTATGGAAGCCAACAAAACCAAACAACATAAATGTCCCGCGGTGACTGTTATACTGATGAAGAGGAAGCACGAACTGACTCATAATTTTGAAATATCATGGCATTAAAACTCACACTTTGAATGTATACAGCAACATCATTAATAGTTAGTTTTCCGTGATAGTATCCAGCCTCATGTATTGCATCAACAGCATTGAAAATGTCATCTACCATATCATCTTTCAACGTCTCTGATAAATTATCCAACTTAGTAAATTCAGTCAGAGGAACACTGGATATGTTATTAAGGTCATTCAGTATTGGTGACCAAAATAGTGATGTCTTTGCTGTATATGCCAACTGTTCATGTTTCAACAAAACACCTAAAAAGATATAAAAATATGAAGAACTACATTATCTTTCTGTTATGCCCAGATACAATTGTAATTCAAGCTATAAAGTGAAAAACTAATCATAACATAATTCTAGCATAAAACATAGAACTAAAAACTTGATAAACTCAACTCGAAGTATTTTAAAACGCTCTGACTAGCTTTTGCAATGTTCCCAGATCTAGAGCATCACCAGGTCAGGAAAATCGGTGTAAATTTGAATAGAGCAGATATGACTACCAGTTGATTGTTATCCACATTATGTAAATGTATACTATTATAAATACCACATGGAGACCCATGTTCCAAATATATTAACAGCCGTACATATAGGCTTGTAAAATATTTATTAACCAATTTGGTGTTTGTGGTAGCAGTGCACGACATGATTCGAATATTTCACGCATTATTATTTGTAATATTCAATCATATTTTATACATGTACATGTATATATATGTATATATATATGTAAGCAAGCATGCATGCTTACATACATACATACACATCTGATACATATATATATACAATATAGGCATATCCAAATAGAGAAACAGGCAGGCATGCATACATAAATACATATACAATATATAGGACCATGTATATATTTATGAAGACATACATACATACATACATACATACATACATACATACATACATACATACATACATACATACATACATACATACATACATACATACATAGGAAATCCAAAAATAAAACGTACTCTCAAACGACAATGGTACGATGCAAACAAGACAATTGTTGTCACATTCTTATACATGCAATTGATAATTGTCTTAAACCGATTGATAAGGAAAGTATACCCCAGCAGGTTTTCATGCTTACATAATTTTTGTTTCTTCTTCCTTCTCCAGAATACATTATCATTTTGATTAGTCTTTGTACTGGCGATCAGAGTAAAATCACCGGACATAAATGAATAAAGGACAGGATTGACGGCAGAGTTCAAAGGCAAAACAATGGCAGCAATCCATGGATACACATCATTGGGAATTTGAACCCCAGCAAGACCAATAAAACTGACAATTATGATTGGTAGTGAACACAGGAGATTCGCAGTGATCCTGACTATTACTTTTATCAAAATTTTATTGACAGTACGGCATTTTCTGTTTTCCCCTGCAGCTTTACCTGACTTTGCTGTAGTTCTGACCATTAAGTAGTAACAAACTGTTATTATCACCATGCAAATGAAATAAAATGATGTGAAAACAGAAACTGAATATTGCCATCCTTGTGGGTAGTCATGACGAAAGTGAAATGGTAGGCATACACTACTTTGTCCATAAAGTGACGTACTAAAGTAGGGAATAGGGAAAGACGGTAAAATGCTGCATAATAACAATACCATTACACCGGCTAAAACAATGAGTTTTGCATTTCTCCTTTTCAAATGAAAACGCTTCATGGGAAATGCAACAACAGCACAGCGAGTCATTGTCATAACTGTCAGAACAAAGATGGATGATGTACTAGATAAAGCAGCTAAGATACCAGAAAAGGTACAAAGCGGACTCTGACGCCAGAGCTGGTCTTGTGTAATATAATCACCCTTGAATTTGAAGTATAAGTCGACTATTGCAATAAGTATCAAATAGACACTCATTAGAAAATCGGTCATGGCCAAGGCTAAGATGAATAAAGAATCAGCTTTCATTGTCTTTCTATTGTGTTTTTGTAGTTTCCAGATTATCACCAACAAGTTACAAACAAACGACATTAGACCAACTATCCACACGAATACTCTAATAATCCAGTTGTGAAGTAAGTCTTTACATGAAGAGTAAACATTTGCCTCAGGGAGACATTGGTCTAGTTTGCCTTCCCCATATCGAGCTATGCAACATAATGGATACAGATCAGAGTATCTAAATAAAAATCATTTTAAAAAAAATTATTAATTAAACACTTAAATAAAGTCTTGTCAGTAAAACTGTTTCATGCTTCAGAACACAGGAAAACGGACAAAAAGAGAAGTGCTTAATTACAAACTCAACAGTATGGAAACAAGCAGTACACAGTGAAAATGATCCTCAAGCTTAATTCAATTTTGGAATTCTTTGGCTCGATCCTAAGGTTTTTCATGACGACTAAAGTAATAATAATTTATTCGGCAAGGAGTGATGTCCTGATCACAAGAACGTTTAATGTAAAATATTTTAATTTACTTTCATTATTTAATCGTCTGAAGGCAGTTTAAGCAATGAAATAAAAGTCATCTACTTACAATATTTGTAGACTTGTTAAAGGTTGGAAAATCTTCATAGTGAAGTATTTGATCCGGTTGTATCTGAGGTCCCTTTATGAAAAAATAATTTTAAGTATGATATTATAGTATTGAAGTGTGTCTCTACAGATAGCCGCAGTTAAGTAAAATAATTAAACCAATCTTTCGTTGGCATATCATGGGAGTCAGTTTAGTAAATAAACTGTATTTATCAAAATATTCTTGACAATTGCATCGACAATCCGTTGTAGAATCATCAGATTCTTATCTGATCTAGAGACACTGATATCTGGTTATGAGAATAAAATGTCTAACATAAACACTCACTTATTCTTTGCCAAACTTGAAAGTTAAATTCAGAGCTTGGCTACAAATGAAACAAAAACCTCATAAGTGGTCCTTGCTTCTTACTATTGAATCAATGGTGTGGGCTTTAGTAAAGGAAATTGTACCGTTACAAATGAATGTTAGACAAAACTCTAGTAGTTTGACCAACATAAAGTTTAAACATTGCATTTTTTTTAAATCAACAATCTGTTATGTTATGATGACATTGCAGCAGTGTTTTGACGAACAATTGCTGCCAGAGTGTTATTTCAAAATAAGAATAAACGGGTCTATAAATTGAGTAAATAATTCAGATAAACATTTTAACAAACTTCAACAACATACTTACAAGAATTTCAACTTGTTTAGCCCATAAAACGACATATCCGTGAGTGTCTCCATGGCGTTATTTGCAAGGGACCTAATCACAGAACGTTGTTGTTATTTATTGTTTGCGAAATTGTTTGCATATCTCTATTACTCTTACTTAAAACAATCCCCATTCCAATGCTATCAACTTTCGGCAGTGAAGATGGGTTTATTCTGGTAACTGTACTTATTCCATTTTTAACCCTTTATATAATAAATAATCATGATAAATTTCATGATGTAAAAAAGACGGTGAAAGACTAAAAACAACGTACATGTTATATAGATACGTTATGATACTTAATCCAAATCTAAAAATGACAACAATGCACTTTCCCACTACATTCGCTTACTGCATTGTTGGAAAATGAATTGACCAACATATCCCACGTTTTGAAATAAGATAAAATCCAATATTGTCATCCTTACATTTTTAGGAGGTTCCCCAAGTTCTTAAAGGTAAAATCCAATATGTCACCCATGTCATTCCAGGACAAATCCCTGCATAGATGTAAAATACAATCAAATTGTACTTGTGTAAAAATGTAAACAATGTTTTCACAGACACAGATATATTATGTATATATTGAACAAATAGTGGTTATCGATAACTATATCATGATACACACAGACAGCAAGTAGAGCGCCACCATGGCAAATTTCAGAAAAGGCTATTAATCACAAGGTCATAGCCAGTAGTTAACCATAATTACAACGAATGGTTATTCCGGAAAAAAAATCTGATAACTGTCAAGACTAATTGCTTGTACGTTATAATCTGTATAATATTTGACATTATGTAAACACTGGTACTTATATCATATTTTAAATCACCCAAACCTAATCAGCCATATCACATATCCTGGAGAATTAACTTGTTATTAGATGTCATTCCCCAATATTTTTCTTCGTTCGGCCAAGGAAAATACTCCTGACCTAAGGGGCTTTGTCACTACGGGTTGCTAGACAAGTAACGACAAAGCCCCTTTGGTCACACGAGTATTTTCCAGCTGAATGAAGAAAAATGTTGGAGAAATGCATAATTATACCAGCGCCAGTAATATCAAAGTAAAATCAGGGAAAGTAATGGCAATTTTGAACGTTTGGATATTTCGAACACACCAAAACCAGTGACGTAGACACGCATTGTCGTAACATAGACGCGCGTTGTTGTATAGAACGACCGGAGTATATATTCCATATTTTTTGTTCAACTTCTTTAGTGACATTGTAAATTACTGACATTGACTCAATCACGTACAGTATACTTACATAATTCCAAGATACAATAATTCGTCAAATGCACCAAGAGGTAGAGTAAACGATTCATTGGTCGCTAGGAGACGACTGGCATTCCTGTAAAGTACACTTATAGTGAGTTATTCTCATAGCCAATTGACTATTTATTCTTGACCAGTATAATGTCTTTGTCTCTTACATCCATGGCGTATTATTCATAGCCTTCAAAGATGGCAAGAAGTCATAAAGAGAAAGTATTTTATACAAAGCTATGGACTTGCCTAGTGCCAAAGTGAACTATGAACTTTTTCAGATTTCTCTTCAATTCAATTGGCTAAACAAGAATACATATTCACTTCTTAGAATTTAACTTACAGGCTCCTCATGTTTCTGTGAAGTGCTGCCAGGACACTCTGTGATCCGTTGTTGCAGTTCACTTCAAAATCCTGACAAAGACAGTCTGGTGGGCAATATATGTCTGAATGTTTGGAGAATAAAGCAATTTAAAACAAACATGATAGGGTTAAAATGGGATAGTTGCCTTCCACCTCAAATGGTAAAATTTTGTACATATTGATAGGATACGAAGAAATGTTCGTGGCTACCTACCACAATACATGTCGTCGTCACCATCCGGGCACTGTTGAACGTTGTCACAGATAAATGTTGGACCGACGCAAACATTTCCACGTTGGCATTTGTACGAACCATTAGGGCATTTGAAGTCATCTACTTACATGGAAAAACAAAAAGGATCAACAATCATTATAAGAACTATTACAGCAACAGTTCTCGATAACTTTGATGTTTACCATGTGTATTGGAGAGTTGATTCGTAAAATCTCGTATATCTCTAAACATCTGATAAGTATAACAGAATAACTCTAACAGCTTTGATGAAACCTGGAACGTTTATCACAAATATTTAGTCCCTCACTAATTTTTGAATTTTTCAAACCATTTACTTTCCATTTTTCTTTCCATGAATGGTCTCGTCAGTACTGAAGTTTTATCATCCTCATCATCCTCATCATCCTTATCCTCATCATCATCATCATCCTTATCCTCATCATAATTACCATCATCATCCTCCTCATCCTCCTCCTCATCATCATCATCATCATCATCATCATCATCATCAATGTACATTTTTATAATATCTATTTTCTATGTTTTTCTATATTTCATATATGTGATTATCCTCACATGAACTCACCACATTCCAGCTCATCATCTCCTTGTGGACAATCTACTATTCCATTACAATAGCGATGTAATGGAATACAATAATCTTCCCAGCATTTATAATGATAATCAGGACAGGAGTAATTACCTAATGAAAACAACATAAATACAAACTATACACAAATAAAGTGTTTATATACATTATCTATACATTCAATAAGTATCATAGAATTAATAATGATGAAAATAAAATTAACAGTGCAATTAGATAAGTAAAATCAAAATTCAATTATTTTCCATATCCACACTGCATAATTTTGCAATTCAAGAGTGACAGAGGGCAAAACAAAATTACTTCCCTTCAATCAAAATCGCTTTCTATTCTACTAAAACATATACCGTAATACTTGCAACTACATACACGGTACTAGGACAATCCCCCCCCCCCACACACACACACAACCACAATGCCCAGGACACTCATCTAGTTGGCTGGTCCAGACAATCTTCCTGTTGTTCCAGTTGTCCGGGAAGCGTTGTCCTACGGGGCAATTGTCCGGGGAGGCAATTGTCCAGGGGGGGGGGGGGGGCAGTTGCCCTGATACCTACATACACATCTTTTCGTGAACAATATATTTCCCATTCTTTTTTTCTGCCAGTTTTTTTTGGAGCATCATTTTAGACACTGATCTATTTGAAGTGATTGTTATTGTATTATTTATTCTGCAATAAAGCAAGCAACCCAACTTTACCACAAGATTGTAGATGTGAGGCATCTCGACAACCTCTGTTGTAACCATTTTGATCAAAGTCATTAACACATTGTAGGTTCTCAGCAATGCATACACCATTGTCACAGGTTAAATCATTATCTTTACACTCATGTAGTTCATCTGAAAAATGAAATACAATAACCCTTAATTTGTATTCAATGACAGAATGCATTCAGCGGAAGTTAGAGCTTCCAAAACCAATAAATCTACGAAAAAGTGTAAATAGATAATTATTGTGGTTATACAATTACTATTGTTGTCTCCAGAATTTGGTATGTTTGTACATACATACATACATACATACATACATACATACATACATACATCGAAAGTTTGATCAATTGCAAAGAAGTACAACATACCACATGCAGCTTCATCTGGTGCAGTGTATCTATCGCAGTATACACAATCTGTATGTCCGTCACAATTCAGAATTCTTGGTAGACATGTCCCATCCAGACATTTAATGGCATTACAAACATCTGTAAACAATTATAGCAGTAACACCATGTTATTTATCAATCGGCAGTATTCTTTATAAATCGGTCATTCTGTAAGCGATCAGAGCATTGCATTTAATTCCTAATAGACAGGCTAATAACACGGTTGGTAGATTGAAAGCTATACAAAGACAACCCCTTTGGAGAAATGTCTTTGTGTTAAACTCAAATTGTAATCATTTGACTATCAAAATCTCAATGCATTATGAGTAATATTCAATTGATTCGCTTAGAAATAGTAAACAGACATGTTACTATAGATTCGTAGCTTGCAAATACTATTACACAGTGTATATCCCATACGCAGTGTCTGCTCTGTGTTATGTTAATGATAACAAAAACAAGTACAAATGTAACCAAATACAGATCAGATACTGTGTTAGGAATGTTTGTGTGTTATCTATATTGTGTCTATCTCAATTGAAACCTAATCTCCATAAATTATTTAAATAATATTTGCAAGCTACGAAATCTCCTTTGATGTGAGAAAACTAATGTTCATAGAATCCTACCTTTATCAATACAGTCCACTTCATCACTACCATCAGTACAGTCTATTTGCATATCACATTCTCGATTACCACCGATATATTGTCCGTTATTACATAAGAAATCATTAGTTGTATTGTACTCCTCGAACATAAAATCTGAAATGTCCAATGTAATAAGATAATCAAGCGTTATAGTGGAATCACTGAAGATGTAACCTGGTCAATGTAACTACTCATATCAATAATCATAAAAGTATACTATATTGTCTTAATAGGTTTATCTCTACTATGGACATTAAGCAATGTATGTCAAAAACCTCATATTGATCGCTCCTCTAAACCCACTAGATTTATGCGAATTATTCGTATCACCATCTGGGATAGATATTCTTTCATAATTAACATACTTTCTAAGTAGCAGTAAAACCATAATGTCTTATATATATTTTCAACTTTCATGATCTGCTCTGAGTACTTTCAGTGATTTATGACAATCGTTGATCATAACTTTTAGCATCGACAAAACACATGTGTTTATAGTAATAATAATAAAATAATGTTATTGCTTTATTAAACTATAGCTCCTTACCACATCTAGACTCATCAGATCCATCAGGACAGTCTTCTTGAAAATCACAGTATTTGGAATATGGTATACATGAATCATCATCACACTGAAATCCCTTACATACTGTTACTTCTATGAAATATACATACATGGGGAACGGCTGATATAGTTAAATAAAATAGTGTAAATATAGAATCTGTAACGTTCGTATCTTATAAACTTGAAAAAAAAACATATTGATATCATGATCGCCATTGATTGTCAAAGACAAACTGGACAGACAGACAGACAGACAGACAGACAGACAGACAGACAGACAGACGGACGGACGGACGGACGGACGGACGGACGGACGGACGGACGGACGGACGGACGGACGGACGGACGGACGGACGGACGGACAGACAGACAGACAGACAGACAGACAGACAGACAGACAGACAGACAGACAGACAGACAGACAGACAGACAGACAGACGAAAGAGGGGGTTGTATGACGTTGACATTTTGTGAATTTAAAAGAAAGTGAAATATTATGAAAAATATAATAAACTAATATGAGACCTCTTACCACACCCTTGCTCATCACCTGGTTATTACATACATCAATTTTATTGATGCATTCACCCTATTGATGAAGACCACAAGGACAACCCTTAGTCACTGAAAAAACATATATATTACATAAACTCGTAATCTGTCTCAAACAACTCTCGTATGTAATGAGACGTCTTACCACATCCTTGCTCATCACTGTTGTCATAGCAATCGGCTTGGGTATCACATACATCACTTTTGTGGATACATTCTCCACTATTACATTGATGGAGACGATCAGGACAACTCTTAGTCACTGTTCGGAAAGAAATATTATGTAAAAGCTTTACATACACTTTACAGACGACCAACATTAAAATGACATCTTTGAATACTAAGCAAGGAAGGGTTACTAGACTAGACTACAGTATTATATTATATATACAATAGCAAAGATATAAGGATTGGCTTATTGATTAAGTAAAGCTATTTGTGATAAATAGATTGAATCCTTACCTCCTAATGCCATTACCACTTGTTTTGTGTCTGGAAGGAAATGAAAATGTGATTTCCATTATTCAATATATATATATATATATATATATATATATATATATATATATATATATATATATATATATATATATATATATATATATATATATATATATATGTTGAGGGTAGAAGAAAATCAAGTCGGGTTTTTCGTCTCTACAAGCCTGTTTCGTGAGTAAATCATATATATATATATATATATATATATATATATATATATATATATATATATATATATATATATATATATATATATATATATATGTGTGTATATAATTTCTTTATTTTTGGAGGGAAAGGTGCTATTAAGATGGCTGTAATGTTTATTTAAAATGTCAATCACCTGTTGTTGTTGTTGTTGTTGTTGTTGTTGTTGTTGTTGTGTGTTTTTTCGGGGGGGGGGGTCAACAGCTTCACAGGATTTCTTTTAACCGAAGTTCACTCTTTGCTGTATGTATCTGCCAATCAGTGTTTAAATTTTGTAGTAAAATGGAAATATCTTGACATTTTTTCTAAAAATAATAATAACAACAATTCTTAGACTTGCTTTCACAAATGACTTGAACTACTTTTTAATTATATGAAGTCCACTGGCAAAGAAGTACAGCATTCACCTTAAGGACAGTTCAAATAAACTATAACATTTCATGCAGGAAATCATAGACAGATGTGTACGTAGATATTTGATAGCAAGTGTCTTTAGTATAGCACAGGCACTTTTAACCTTCTGTGCGGAATGCTATATTAAGTATGAAACTTGCAACACATCTTTGTAAGAACTGGTTATATACTATGAATATTAATGAACATTTGCATAATCAATGACTTCTGGTAAGTAGGCTGTATCATTAGAATGAATATTTCAAACTCTGTATAACTTATTAATGTACAACAGCCATACTAAAACACTAAAACATGTGTCCCTATGAAGCTTTCCATAATTTGGTACAGCATCAACCATAGTGCAAAAGTGCTAATGTCCTTAAAAGCTTGCTGGTGTAGCTTTTAGTTGTAATGAATCATGATGTTCTTTTTTCTGTCAAGTGCGTACATAAAATAGTGTTTGTTCCAATACCTTTCTTAAGGTTTGATGTTGCAGGCTTTTTGCAAACGTACATGTTTGCTATCTTAGAGTCACATAACACATCATGCCAATGACTCGTAGAATGGAGGTTGGTGACGTAAATGGCAACACAATTTTCATAAAGACCACCGTCTGGCTGAAAGCTGTCATTTAGAGAGAGGTGAAGATTTGATATTCAACAAAAAATTATACAGCAATGAAAAAAGCACTTACCCATTATCGTCATATCTAGGATATTTTCGACTGCACATTTTAGTCTTTGCCAACAAATTGATTTCTTAACTTGATAGATAATAATTTATACATCTATACGGTTAAATATGTTCTGCAAAAATTGCACCTAACTATGGTACAGCCAAAGTATTACTGAAGGTGCATCAGAATACATTTACACGGGCTCTCATACAAATTTAATCTCAGATGCACTTTATAAAAGCAATATTTTAAGCACTATTGACTTACTCATCATTGCTCCAATCTGTATAGGTGACTGGTATTCCATCAACCCATGTGTTGCTTCCTTCAAGTTGCATATCAGAAAAACCTACAAGAACAACAAAATAACACGATCAGCTGTAGAATTAGAAATTGCATAAATCATACAAATCAATCAATTTCATAAAAAAACATTATTTCTTGTATTTGGTAAGGAAAACTAAATGCCTACCCTGTTGTAACTTGGGCAATGTGAAGCACCTCGTTATGCAATTTTTAGGCGAGCTGAGGCTTACGGAAACTTTCTTTAAATGCTCTATTGTGTCTACAATAAGCCACTTTTCGTCTCGTGGCAGATCGCACGAGATCCCGCGTGAGCCATTCAGTCCATATATGAGGCTGGTCAAGCTGAAGTGTCAAACGCTTAGCAACACTATTGTTCTCAACGTCGTCGCACTTATACGAGAAATGAACTTAAATATTTTCCATTTGGTGTTTTACAGTAAAATTGAAGCGTTTGCAGAGTTGTGTGTGGTTTATTTGTTTGGAAATGTTCAGCAAGAAGGTGTCACTAACCATTCCAGTGAGCTGAAGATTGTGTACTGCCTTGGCGAGGGAATGATGATTACGGTTGGAGATGGTCACAAATCGTAGTAATCTTTTAAGACGAACGTGTTGGTATCATGTAAACAGACATGGCCACGGCAAAAGTTTGACTACGGACATGTGCTTAACAACCTTTCTAGGTGTATTTGCATATTTCGCGAGATCTACCACAAGACTTAAAATACCTTATTCACGTCACATGATCAGAAAAAAATTATTTCCACTCTGAAGTATAATGTATGTTGGCAGAATTAACTATTTATATATTAATATATCAAAATTCATAATCGGCCATGTTGTTTTAAGAATTTAAAATGAACATACCGACATTTCTTAAATTGCTTAACAAAACTTAATGTAAGGTCAGTAATGGTAAAAATATTATAAAAGTTATATAGGAACATATCTGTACAGTTTTCTGCTTGGATAATGCTTGCTATGTAAGAAGTGCAAGGAATAGATAATATCTCCAGGTCATACCAATGTATATCCATAACAAGGGTTCCCTTGAAACGATTCCATGGATTACAATTGCTTCCTCTTTTGAGGTAATGCTTGTCAAGTGTCCATCATCCTTTTCACACTGATCCTGTGCCTCTGTCCATGTTATAGTACGGTTAATCTTGAATAGTCTATAGCAGTGATAGTCAATAAGAATCCACTCTTTATCACAGTATATGCCTACGAAGGGTAACACAAAAGTTTCTTAATATTATCGAAGGTATATGAGCTCCATGTATACACAGGTATAAGATCTTATTAATAACACACCAAGTGTGAGTATTCTTAATCATGATGTTACTGTTCTCGAACTCGTCCTCATAATACATAAACCTAAAATTATTAAACAAAAAAACACTAGGTATGAGCTTTCTATTTTAAAATATTAAACGATCAACATTGTTTATGAGATATAAATGAACGACGAAATATATCTTATCTCAGTACACAGGTTCATAAGGTTGGAACTTCAATAATATAGTAATGGTCTTTGTTACACACCCAAGATATTTTGTTCATATCTAATTTTCGGCAACGTGATTGTTGCCTTTCTCAGGACAAACTGACATATATATACATTATAACTTTAAAATATCTCTTTGCAAACTAATAAGCTAATAAAAATGAATACTATTCTGTTTTGTATATTGCTGATTTAAAAGAATGGTTATATTTTTTTAATTTACATTTTTACTTGTACCATGTATGATGAACTACTACTATAGAAGGATTTCAATTCATATCTTAACGTATTTGTCGTACATACACGTATTGCCTGGTTATGAGGGTACCAGTATATTGCCCCATGGCTGTTATCCAAAGATGAATGCCTTGGAAAATATTCGCTATATAACAAGAAGATGCTAAGTAATGTAATGTCTACTTGTGTCACAATAAGGTGTGGCAAGTATTTTATAACATATTACATTCGTTCCATAGTCATAGCAAATCAACAACAGAACTACAGTGTTACATAAATAGTGTCCTACGAAAAATAGGACATGTATACTACACGCTCTATGCAAACTGGGGTCACTATGGGTCACTAGTCCATACCATGTGACATGACCTAAGCGAAACACTGATTGCACGAAAACGATATTTCTTAATCAGATATTCATACTAATTTTTATTTAACCTCGTATCATATATTCAGTGCCTTAGTGTATTATCAGTAATACCTGGTGCATTGACAGCAGTTTCTAACACATACACGTCTGTAAAGTGATAGGTCGCTAAGAATCCCAAACTATAATCTTCATTATTGTCCGAAGTATACATCACTAGCATTTCATTGAAATCAGAAAGTATTGTCTTTGGTGGAGAATTTGTATTACAGTAACGAACAGTATGTCTGCTGTCGCTTGAATTGCCACTGTAAATTTCAACAAAGTCTGAAGAGCAGTAACTTGCAAGTGTCTTTCGGTCAACATCAAAGTATTGGAATTCCAATGTTATGAAAGAATTTCTTGGGGCAAGTAATAGCCATGAACATTGCATAACTCGTGGATATGGTATGGGATAGTCAAGAGATGAAATAATTCCAGTATCTTGGGTGCATTCTTGTTTTCTTAGGCAGACCCGGGATATATCTTGACAACTCGTAACATCTAAATAATGTGAGGGAATAATACAGTACTTAGTCTACATTGATTCATACAATTTAAATGTACTGAGTCATGTGCACGTTCTCCACAAAAGATTTCTAAGTTTTGTCAAAATTGACATTCTCATATAGACAATACCAATACTTTACTACTACCTTTCTTTCTTAAACTATCATATGTCATCAGTTAATAAGTAAACACATGTTGGGTATTATTTCAGTAAACATATCATGCCTTTTCCTGAGGCGATTCTCGTCCTCAAGGCAGAAAGTATAAGGATGAAGCATATTTCGAGCATTAACAAGGAGGACTAGATTTAAAAAATAAATAACATGTGCACCAAATTATATAGAAATTGGAAGATTGTATTGTCAAATCATTACTTTATACAAATGATTGATTTGGCGTAACTATTTGCCAATAAAGGGGTATATCATATATGATAGTTGTACTTAAGAATTTGTATTCCCTTACAGAAGTCATTCCGTATAAATTTGGTGTTTATCTCCACTATTATATGTCCTACGTTTGACAATTAGACATTTATGAGTGATTTGATGACTTTATCTTTAATAAACTCATTACCGTCAGTAATTCTGATGAAGTAATCTGATATCGTAGATTCTTGTAATTCAACTTCTGTAGTGTATGTCCAAAATGGATCAGATCCGAAAAAACAAGCACTCCCAAAGAAGTAATAGGTACAAAAGAATGCCTTCTCGTCTAGACAATAGAATTTGCATTCCTCCAGTGTTATAGCGTTATATTCACGTGAATTCAAATACTTGAAACCACGAAATAAGACGAAAATCATATTATTTCTTTTGTAGAACTCGTGAAATGGGTAATCTGAAAGAAATAAGTGTACTTCAAATCAAAGACAATATTAATTCGTCCTTTTTAACATTACATTTTATATTGGATGCATAGATAGACTGTACTATTTTGCTGAAGTCGGACAAAATCTGAATACGAAACTTAAATGAATAACTTCTCATGGACCGTTTTATTTCAACTTACTTTGCTAGGTTTCAATTTTCTGATCAGACAGCATATTAAAACAATACATTTGTTATTAATGACAATGCAAATACATAGCCATAAATAAGTATTGTAGTTGCCCATTGAAAAACGAATAGAAACGTAACAATTGTTTAGAGTTGTTTGTGCAAAATACATTGTTTTTTACCATACTAAGAAGAGAGGAATCAAAGTCGTCGAACTTTCTCATGTTTTCAAAACTTTTAAAGACAGCATCCTTTGTGAAGCTTAATTGTTGTGTGCAGTAATATCACCGTATGTGTTTACGACATTGAAATATATGCTAAATTTGATATTCACTCTGATGTACCCTGAAAGCATGAAGAACTTTGTTCATTTTTGATTGACAGCCGGGTCTGAAAAGTATTAATCTTTAACATAGAATCATAAATTAAGATGAAATATTAAAGGGGAGGTCCAGTCAGACTTAAATCTGCCTTTGGTACACTTGTATTGATTATTGATATCAAGTTGCATATGATTTGAGTGATAAATTGTACCTTGCTATCTTATTTAACTTTGAAATTAGGTAAAGAATACCTCCTATGCTTACATATGTTCTGTTATTTTAGTGATGTCATGCAAAGGGATGTGAACCTTGCAGGAAATGACATTAAATTTAACAGTTTCTTTGTGTCGACAGCGATTGTGGTAAATACGGTGTCATATCAATAAAAGTATAGTAGTGACAGAAATAAGTCTGAGTGGACTTTTCCCATTCACACTTTTCATACATTACCAAAATTCATTTTCCTGTATCCAAAGAGTTCTATCGTTCCACCAACTGGATAATTCACAATGTCGTAACCGATTATAAAGATATGCCTTGCCTCTATAGGAGGATAGATGGTACTGAAACCAACCATCATGTAAGAATTCTGATGGATAAACATCTAGAGGATAGGAGAGATAAGGAGAGACAATAAGTTTGAGTGTTGTCTGTAACCATTAGTAGGCAACAACGGTATATATAGAAAGGACTGATTTAACGTCCAAGCGTGTTAGAAATTTGGATCAATGCCATCTAAAATGGAGCCTTCAAATTGATACTTAAGGAAACATTTACTATGTTCAAAGAAACAAGAAACATGTCCCCTCTACACCATCTTCTTTCAGTCCTTACCTTGCCACATTAAACGACGGAAAAAATCAAAATAGTTTCAAAGAGACCATTTACATAGTTTGGAAAGCGGTCTAAAAATACAGTTACAGGCAGCATTATTTAGCAAAAAATATTGAATAGATAATGCAATTTATTGTTGTCGTCCTATCGGAAAACCAGGATGAATTTCACTACTAATCCTGTATTTGAAAATACTGTAAAGGCTGCAGGTCTATGAAACCATGTTTTGAGATATTCCTACAATTCATTATAATAGAACTAATGTACATATTGAAATTGTAATATGTACATATGTTTACACTTGACATAAAGATTTCTCTTTAAAACCATATGTATACTGCCTCGACTATTAAAACAACTGTTGTTGTATTCGCTGCTATTGTTACTGTTATTGTTGTTGTTGTTTCTGCTGCTGCTGTTTCTGTGACAGCGACAACACAAAACAACTACTTAAAATATCGCTACATTATCACTTGCGGTAACACCGATATTAGCACTAGTTGTAATATCACTACTAACGTTAACGCGACAATTCAGTAGCACCAGGAAAGTCGCATCCTATCCTACAATAGTATTGCTATCAGGTAGCTTGTCAAATATTGTTGGTGTTTTCAACGGTGGTAAAACTTGAAATATAACAGACGTAACGTTGGCAATAAAATATTGACCTAGGAATAAAACTTGCCTGATGGACATTGTTATTGTTCATTACGAGCTGATCGTCATCTTCAGTCGAACCATAAGCTATGTTGTAATGTGATAACATATAACTTTTATGGTTTTGTGTACTCTCGATCCTGGAGCTTCCTATACCCGAAATAGAGTATGTTCCGTTTAAACCGATATAAAGTGCCGACCAAGACTTTCCAGACAATGATGCCCAAAATATTGTATCACCTAGTGCTGTGGCAAGGTCACAACCACGGTAATCGCAATGAAATCGGTGAAAGTTGTTAAAGAACACCTCTGAGTAAACCTTCCTTCCAAATAATACATCACAATCAGGGCGCGTTGTATATATGAAGTCAATTTTACCTGCATCCAATCCTAATGGGAAGTGTACAATGTCTTCGTTTTGTTGTACATCTGAAAATAAAGTATTCAAGCTCAGACAAAATTATACAATAGAAATGTTATACTAACGATCTAGAGTTATAGAGCTGTCATTATCTAGTATCTACGACCTGGGGTTCGATCAGAGGAATCTAGGGGACACTCAAATCTTGCACGTACACAATGCTCTGAGGTGGTCACTGGAAAATGGGGATTGACAGGGGCCATACAAATAGTACATTTGTTTTTTCTCTTATTCATTATAGCTTTCTATGAGAGTGAAGCTCCTACAGTGAGAGGGGATACCTTTCCCACACCCTCTCCCATTCCTCTGCATCAATACGGTACTTGTCATCAAAACTATCACCACTATGTTGTCATAAAGTATAAATCTGTGCGAAACTCTGAGTAGTATTTTCATTAAAATCCAGCAGCCAGCAAAACTGGATTGCTGTAAGAGTATTATCTCCTGTTACTCCAATTTTATGAGAGACATTCTCCACATTCCTTCATTCCTCTTAATTAATTAATTAGTTAGTTAGTTAGTTAGTTAGTTAGTTAGTTAGTTAGTTAGTTAGTTAGTTAGTTAGTTAGTTAGTTAGTTAGTTAGTTAGTTAGTTAGTTAGTTAGTTAGTTAGTTAGTTAGTTAATTAATCAATCAATTAATTAGTTAATTAGTTAATTAATTAATTAATTAATCATCTTGGAATCGAAATGTTTGGTATTTGAAAATGTAAAACTGCCATACTAACTACACTTATTGGTTGAATATTGGTAAAATATTAAACTGTTCTAGTTAAAACATATAAGGTCTGAAACTGTATCTACTGCAGCACCACGTAGATGGACAAAATTAGTCCTGCTATAAAAGTAGTAAAGAGTGTCGTCAACGTGTGTCAGACAGACAGACAGACAGACAGACAGACAGACAGACAGACAGACAGACAGACAGACAGACAGACAGAACCAATATATCACCCATTTGAGGTGGAAGTTGGAACATGCTTCGAATTCGATATTTGCGATTTTCATCACCGTTTCCTGTTCTCGAAAAGCGAATGTCTCGAACGTCACAGGCCTTGAGTTGTAATGACACTGATCAATAAGCAATGAAGTTGTTGTATTTGCGATGTTCATCTCTGAGGCGCTCTTTCAGCTAGGTGTTCTCTGGCAATCGTGTGCGTTGATTATCATAATGTGGCTACAATGACCGTCATGTAAACGTTTCGATGTTGCCACCGTGTTGAATTCTGGGCATCCTTTTATGATACTAAATATTACAACAGTAATACGAGATAACTCAATCAAAAGAAAAACTCAGTGACAGGAATGTTCACACATATCAATATCTGTAGGAACCTTTGCTACGAGATGACTTTGTAAGACGTATACTTTTCTTTCAAACTTTGGAGAAATTATAGGAGTGTCATGTACAGTACAACATTGTTGCTTGTTTAACATTTTTCTGTCTTTCGTTTTTTGTATTTGTATTTGTATACTTTTATATTTTTTAAGGGAAATATTGATGGCCTGAAATGAAGAAATAATAATAATGATAATAATAATAATAATAATAATAATAATAATAATAATAATAATAATAATAATAATAAAATAATAATGTACACTCGCAGACATCAGTGTTAAAACAAAAGGTGACATTCTGACTCTGATTGGTGCATTGCAATGCACGTATGATATCAACAACTACAATAGAAGCCAGTTCATAACTTACCTCTGATATTGGTGCAAAAAAGTGGTGATTTACCCATGACTGCTTCCTTAACCGAAAACACCATTGTGTACAATACAAAAGGACAGATATTGTAAGATATCTCTCCTGACTGCATTCTTACTTGCTTGCCACCATATATCCAATGATACAAACAAGTCTCAACACTAAAATACCAAGCATTTCGTACTTTTTCAACCGAAGCTAGGTTAGCGTCGAATCTAGCACACATACTTTCCCCTTCCTCATGGCTATATTCGCCATATACAGCAAAGGCAATATCTGTTAGAATGACAAGAGAAAAAAGTGAGAGACGTTATTTCTCAAAGAGCACTCTGACGGCGTCCCTACGAGATACACAAAAAACCTGACAGCAAGATCACGGCGTGTTTCATGGTATCTATTTTAATACATGTTAAATCTTATGTCGTGTCTGAATATCCAACAAACAACCTCCACATTGTGTAGATATGATCCAACGCGTTTCAACAGAACACATACAACAGTAGCGATTTTCCTAGGGTACGGGCACCCCAGCAACAGAGGGAAATCTGATCAAATTTGCATAGCACTCCATACCGTTTACCATAATATTGCTGTGGAACCCCGGTAAAGTGCCAAGGGAGATCAGACAAATTTTACATGCATACCACCCGTAACAAAACACGGTACAATGTAAGAACAGTTCACTAAACACAGCAACCATCTAGAACCATTTATAAGTAATTCTAATCAATTTGCATATCACGTTAGTCCTATTTCTCATTATACTTAACAAAGTACATGTATGTTCAAAAAACATTTAGTTAGCTCTTGTATTCAAAAATCGCGAGTCCTTACATAAAACGTTAACAACAAAATCAGTTACCTGTTTCACATCTTATGCCACTGTAGCCGATAGGACAGATGCAGGTGAACTCATCCAGTATTGGTACACATGTTCCCTCATTTTCACAAACGTTTTGATCGCAAAGATTCGTCTTTGGATACACTACAAATGATGCAACATTATGCATTGTTTGTACCATGTTTCTATGTGATGTTTATGTGAAATGTTAATACCAGTCAGCTACACTAATTGATTTGTTATATATAAAAACACTTGTCATTTTGGTAGGTAAGAGATATGGATGTCAATATGTCTGTTTAGTTGGAATAATGTACAGCAGTGAACGATTTATTACGTAAATTGTAAATCAGCGTGAACTGGAGTTACACACTCACCACAATGGTCCCCAGGTTGGCCAATATCACAGAGTGACTTCATCCCATTACTCGTGTAACATTGTGGTTGAAAGTAGCCACGGTAGGGGGCAACCCTACATCCATTAAGAATATCTCCAAGTGTAAAATTCCACCCTTCTAAGTATCCTCTAGGTAGGAAATCTGTCCATGGCATACATTGTTCACCCCGAGCAGTAACAGAAACAGTACCATAATAATCTACTCCATCCGGTTGCAGGTAGCATTCATCAATACCTCCTGTCGTGTTTCAACAAAAAAATAAAAGGGTTGGAAGTTACATTAACAAATTAAGACTTGCATATTATAATATGGGAGGGGGCGCTGTTGAAGAGATTGAGTAACATTGTCAGAGCGAATCGTCATGTTACAAATTTGAATTGATGAAAACTTGAATTGATAAAATACTAAAGGATTATGTTATACAATATTTAACAATTCCGTTCCATGTATTTTCAAAATATATTTTCAAATTTGTCATTATCTTAAAAGATGATTGAATATCGATCAAACATTTAGAAATGTAAAATGTAATATCGTACTTGTGAAACTTACCGAATGTAGTGTAGACCTCGAATTCGTAAATTTCAAAATCAGACACTTGAAATAGATTATACGTAAACCTCAAGTATACCACTTGGTCTCTCAGACCATCCCTGTAAGGGGAACTTCGCTGGCAATAATAATGATTTGCCATCATCTTCTCATTGATGATTTCCGACGTTTGGTAGTCGTTGAATCCCTTGTTTATCAAATCATCATCAGATACACCACAGTAGGAATGCGAATATATGTTGCTGCCAAGGTCGGTTGACACTGTCAGAACAGATTTTAGGTCTGCAGTAGTAAGGAGATTTGTCATGTTGGTTGAATACATCAAATTATACCGGTTTTGAAATATTCCTTACTAGATGTATGTGCGCATGTCAACATTTATGAGTATATAAGTAAATATTGGCACGCTTGGGTCATATACAACATGTAATTTTCTAGTTTTCATAATTAGGTTTTAGACACTGGAAAATTTGCCAATATGTATGGTTAAACCATGTTAACTTTTCTGTAATTTAAATATATATTTCCAATGGCTAATACAAGTACTTTAATTTCAATATTCACATTCAACATATAAGAAGGAATCATCCTTTGCCGATCGTTGCAAACCATGCCTGCTGGTTCTCCCAAGGTGTCGGAAAAGAGGAAGTCTTTATTTAGTTATTTAAACAAAGAATCATTGATAATTATTCACAGACTTGGAATGCAAGCTTGGAAATGTTTTAGATTCATATATATATATATATATATATATATATATATATATATATATATATATATATATGTGTGTGTGTGTGTGTGTGTGTGTGTGTGTGTGTGTGTGTGTGTGTGAATTAAGAATAAATTTGGAGAAAAATGTCATAATAAAATGTCAATGATGATATTCATCTGTGCGACTTGATGATAATTAGTAATATGACAGAACTCCATGACAAGTGAGTACAAGTGTGGGGTACTGGAGGGGGAGGGGTTGCACGAACACACAAACACAATTGCTAATAAGCCTAACCACCCACACTGCTGCAGCTGGCGATGTTTCACGCGTCATGGGGTTCTGTGAAATAAATATAACGTATGTTTATCCGAAAAAGCAAAATATCCGCAAAATTCATACTGTGGGACCCCGCAAGATTTTGTACAAGGATCAATTATGTGCATGCCATTTGTATAAAGGTCTGCAATAGTGTTTGCAATATTGCACTGCAATGCATATGCCACTAATGTACCCGCGCACCTGTGAAGGTAATCACTGTTCCATATACAATTATAGTAATTGGCACTTACTTGGTGACATGAAAACTCTTACACTGTGCACGAGAATCTTCCTACGAAATATCATAACTACATAGTAATAAGTTTTGGGCATACATTGTTGTTTAAAGAGATTTGTATCCAATTTCATGTAAGCGCGACTTTCAAATATCGAGTTTTCAATGTTCGAGGATCCCATAAATGCACTAGCACTTCGTATGATATCCACTGGTGTATTCAAAGGTGTCCGTCCATCGTTCAAAGACCAGATATTTATCAGACGTCCACCAACAAACTGATTCAGTGCCACATTATAAACATCTAGAAGTGAACAATAGACAAAAACATTAGAGCTTTGACATAGGGCATTTTACTGTGTTATTTTATTTTTTTAGTAATAGCGGTAGAGGTTGTTGTACTTTTCAAAAGTGGTGGTGGTGGTGGTGGTGGTGGTGGTGGTGGTGGTGGTCATGAAATTGACTTTAGTCTAGCTATATAATTTAGTTCAGTTTTTAATACCATACAGCGTCACAATTATGATACAGAAATTACTGAAGCTTGATAACCCCTCTGAAGTAATTCACTGGGTTTTTAATTTCATTAGTGATAGACCCAGTGTGTTAGGATTGGTGAATTAAAATGTACAATGACCACCACTAATACTGGCACACCTCAAGGTTGCGTTCTAAGCCTTTTTTATTTATTATGCACATAAACGATTCTCAGAGCATTGATCCTAGTAGTTTCCTTTTTAAATTTTCTGATCCTGCTGCCATACTTTCTCCCTTGAATGATACAGATTCTGTGAATTGTGTATAGAAGGTCAGTCATACATTTTCCAAAGTGGTGTACTACTAGTTTCGTGGCGCTAAATGTGTCTAAAACTAAAGAGATGACCATTGACAATCGTCGAAACGCGCTGCCAGATAGCCCCATTGACACTTTGATTAATCGTGAGATTGTTGAACAGATGGTGTCGTACAAATATCTTGGTTTGACCCTTGACACTAAACTCTCATTTATATATCCTACTACAGCTGTCCAAAAGAAGTGCCAACAGCGTTTACACATGCTTCGTCGGTTGCACTCTTTCAATGTAGAGGTTAATCTGCTTCTCTTACTCTATCGTAGCATTATTGAACCTCTCTTAACTTATTGTAACATCTGTTATTTCCCTCTTCTCTCTGTAGTCAATGGAAACAATCTTGTGAATAATTCTTTTACGTGGAATATAGACGTGTATATTGGAATGTTATGCCTGGTACGAGGCTGAGAGGTTGCGCGCTTCCAATGGTAACTTTTGGCAGCATTTATGATGTAGTGACATTTTTTTGTACCAGCAGAATTGTTTAAGTCATCTTTTTAATAATAAACGGATCGAAAAAAAAATCATACGATCGCGTCATGCCACTTTGTTATACATATCACACAAAAATCTCTCAAGATCTGAGTCGAGTAACAATAATTTTGGTCAAATGGGGGCGCTATTTCCTATTTCAAGTACAGAGACGTAATTTTTGCATATGAATGGGTATGAATAGATCTTAGCGGCCAAGGAAAGAGCGTACGCAGGATGAGTCTCCTTAGAGTATCCAAATAACTTTAAACTCAGCCTAGCCGTTGATAGACTATTACAAGAGGAAACACATCAAGGCAACTAAGTAGTTGTAACAGAGAAGCCTAGTTTTTATCAGTAGTCTAGAAGCGGGCAAAGTAATAATCATTCATGACAGTAGCAGACCTGACCATAGACCCTACACCAAGGGTCTATGACCTGACCAATTGGACAAAGCGTCAACTCTCACGCCACTACCCAGCCAAAAAAACCCAACTCATGTATGGCAACTATTGATCTCAAGTCTGCATGTAGGCATGTCCCTATCAGCAAAGAAAGACTCTCAACTGGCCACTAGCTTAAAATTTTGGTTCTCCGGGGACTAATCTTGGACATACATGACTGACATTAGATTACCATTTGGTGCCTCAAAGAGTCCTGAAATATTTGATAGAATAGCACAGAGTGTAGTTCGTATGCATATGCAAACTTGTGAAAATTTCTTTCACTGCTGCTAATAAAATCGTGGGCCTGCCTACTCCTGCTCTCTCCGACCTTACCAAACTCACGTTAAGCCCATGAGAGAAATACAGGTGCACACTTTACATGGGCACTGATTTGTATGCCAAGTATAGGAATATCTCAGCGCCAGAAGCAATATTTTGACGTTCGCGACCCTCGCAAAATCTCAAATTAGTGATAAAAAAGATAATCGTTCACTAAATACACTCATTTGACAAGTAACTTGAAAGTTACGACAAAAATATCCCATTTATATGATTTATAATAGATATTTAAGACTCGATGTCATGAACACATGTACTAGTATCAGGATAGATATTGTGAAGTAACGTGTATCTTGAAGCCTAATCATTAATTGAGCCCGAACACTTTCTGCAGCCCCAACTACACGTATCATAATGAGGTATGGTGAATTGCACACACTTGCCTTTTTGTATCTGGTGAAGGAAATATTATTCAATGAATATAATTCTATGAATACATTTAAAGAATATTTGATAAAGTAAGACTTACCTATAGTACTTTTTCGATAACAAAATTTACGATACGTGTCCCAGCAGCAGTTTACTTGTTGACATGCTTCACGTGTTATTCTGTACTCATGGCAAGCTTTTCGTTTGAATGGAGCTACCCAACATAGTGATCCTGTACACATTAAAGGACACAACAATGACGTGTAGGTGAAGTATACACCATGCCACTCAAAATGTATATCATAAATCTATCATTTCTATTTTAGCGGGTTAAAGTGTTCCCAATATTGTGATTTGCGTCTACTAATAATGGTTGGTCATGCTTATAGTTAGATCATCAGATTTAGACTGCGTATAGCTTTAGTGATGCTAATTAGTCATGCACGCTGCTTTGTTTGTTGTAATTCAGGTTTCGTAGAACAAAAGAGTTGAATTTCTATATATGTTGGAGTTTCTGTACTTCTTGAACACCCTTTGAAGAGCTTAGAACATAGGACGTGGATCTGGTCCATTCGAGCGCTATCTACCAAAGTAAAGTCAAGCCGCTATACTCAATATCCCTTCTACAAGATGTCTTTCTGTATTAAGTATATGGAAAACTAGAGACGTATGTGTTTATATATATATATATATATATATATATATATATATATATATATATATATATATATATATATATATATATATATATATATATATATATATATATATATATAGTTTTGGTAGTACTGGAACTCTTTCTATATATATATATATATATATGTGTGTGTGTGTGTGTGTGGGTGTGTGTGTGTGTGTGTGTGCGTGTGTGTGTCTGTCTGTCTGTCTGTCTGTCTGTCTGTCTGTCTGTCTGTCTGCATGGCTGTATGTCTGTTTGTATGTGTCTGTATGTGTTTGTATTTTCACATTTTGAAAAACTTTTAATATATAATTTGTAGCACCATTACAGTCGACTTAAGTATGCATGTATTGTTGACTGGTATTGACCTATAGAAATAGTACATCTATGATAACGCTGAATAGTAATTGAACAAAGAAATAGATTAGTATTCTGTACCTTTATTCGGAAATTCGTGTGATGACGTCTGACACGATATAATGATGCGAAATACTATCCACCAGAAAAGTATCCGTCGTTCGGAGGAATACCTGTAGACATACACATATTTGATTTCGAGAGACGTGTCTGAACGTCGACATATGTACAAACGCATAGACATTATCCTAACAGGGTATACATTGCAAAAGAGAGAGATTGAAAACACCAAAGAATGCTGCATGAGCTGAGGTAGCAACATATCGCCGAGTTCTATTAGAACATATCTCAATTTTGGAGCACGCAAGTATTTATATAAATTTATGTTAAAGTTAAGGTATTGAAATCTGGTAAGTTTCACTTGTATACAAGGGTTTATAAATTTATCGTTTCCTGTGTACAGTAAAACGATAATGGTGTACAAGTGCAAGTAGTTGACATACATTTGAGTTGTTAGAACAGTGTACGTACCGGTGAAACATCTTAAAGCACAGTCTCAAATCCAATGGATAATGTAAGCACAGTTTCAGAGCCAACTTTCATTTCAATATTCACAGTCAACATAAGAAGGGAGTCATCCTTTTACGATCTCTGCAAACTCTGGTCTGTTGATGTCAGTCATAAACTATTTATGAACGTTTTTTGAGGATAGCTTTTTAGTATGCCGAAACGTTTAAGGAGCCCTCTAATTATTCTTACCAAAGGCTAGTTTGCAATGCCTTGGTTCTAGTAGATAATGCATTTTTTATTTAAAGAAACTGCCGCCTTTACTTGACACACATGCAAATAACCTTCATGACCCATTGATGCACTCTGCATGCAAAATCTAGTAAACATTTTATTGGAACAAACCATGTTAGGTCAACTGATGACCGTGGAAAGGACATTATGGGCAATATTTGAATCCATGATGTAGATGTTCTGTATCTCTGTACCTATAGATGTAGATGTTCTGTATCCCTGTACCTATAGATGTAGATGTTCTGTATCTCTGTACCTATAGATGTAGATGTTCTGTATCTCTGTACCTATAGATGTAGATGTTCTGTATCTCTGTACCTATAGATGTAGATGTTCTGTATCCCTGTACCTACATCGAAACATCTGGAACTCACAGACAACGCGCGAAAACCTTCAACACACATTTTCCACAACTACATAGTATAAACGAGGGATAATTAGTTAAAAAGGCAGTCTGTATCTCTCAGTTCTTTGTGTTTTCTTCAGTGACCTATTCAAATAGCTTTAAAGCTTTATTTATACTCTTCTCACTGATAAATGGATATATTATCCAATGACCGAAGGCGATTGTTGGTCATTGGTCAAGTCTACGCCACCGAACAATAACAGCTGATAAAGGCTGTGTGATTTAACTGTGGTTTAAACTCATCAGAGGAATCAAGTTTGGAAAGACTACGTTGTTTTTCATGGCAGGAGAACGAAAAACCTATTTGCAAGTCACCAAGAAAGCTATCATATCGTAATGCGAATTGTCCGTGAACTTTTCATGATGTGATTGAGCTTTGTTGGGCACCTTTTCATAATGTGTGTGTGAAATGGTCTTCCTAAAACACTCAAGAACATGATAATTAAGTAGTAGGCAGTCTGGCTAGACTCTTTGCATCGATGTCAGGAGTTTATCAAAGGAAAAGCTTCTTGTCGCACCAAAATTACATTCTCACTTTTACTTTCAGACACTGACTTTTTAAAAAATGTATGGGTTAGTCATGAAAACCACATTTACTGTTGAGCAACAATCAATTGAACCTTTCATGACATTGAACTTGCCCTTGACCTTTCTGCATCTTCCTCCTAACTAAGTCGTTATGATTATAGACAGATAGAGGTAGAATAGAACATCTTTAACCGTTCTGTGATACCAATGACTGTTAACTTACAAACACAGTGTCTATCAACAACGTGACTCCTTTTGTCAAGAACTGGCTACATATACAAATGTAGATCTATCTGTTAAAACATGTTTAAGTGTCGGTTTCCTTTTCATGTCGCCACTTGAAACATTTGAACAACAAGTTGCTCTTATTCTCGGAAGTACCGACGGCTATGTTTAAGTGAAATCACGTGACCTTGAATTCTGGAAACGCGATGTCAAAGACACTTTAACAAGGTACAAACTGTAAGTCTGTGTTTTGGTAGTAATATAGTAATATTCTTTTATATCAAATATCTCCACATTCTAAATACTAGTAGAAAACACACATGTTTTGAGTCCAACAAAGGATATGACTCTCTCTCACCACATTTTCAGGTATGTGTGGTATAAAAGGGACACTATTTTGTTAACCAAAATATTCTAAGAAACACCAGATTCAGCTCCCTAGCCTCTACACACCAATGTAATCACCTCTGAACTTTTTCAAAGTGAATGTGCTCCCAATAAACTTCCAGTGTGTGTACATGTATTGTGTGTGAAATGGTGCACTGACTTAAAAAAAAGAATGTAGCACACAGATTGACGAGAACATTGTAGTGTAGTGACACAGAAGTTCCTTTTTATTTTTATTTTTAGGGTTAATTGCTAAACGCAAGATTTCTCTAATCAGATTTAATATTAGAATTGTGTGTTGTTTTGCGATTGATAAATATAACATTGATGCCATGTCCATTTTAAATTTAAAATTGCACTTTCATTGTATTATTAATTCCATATTGTACAAAATGATTTAAGAATCCTGAATATTCCTAATTAAATACAGAAGCATGAATCAAGTTTGTTTTACTGTAGAATCACAAAAACTAAACAATTTCAAATGAAGCATCGAACTATTGTACACAGAGCAAAGGAGAAAGTCGTGGAATACTGAAAGTTTTTTTCTGAGTCGCTTAGTATCATTTATAGTCAAACATTATACCAAGGTTTGAAAACAATGCTTTACTATTCTTTTCTAGACATAATGGTATTTAAACGTCTTTGATGACAGCTACTACAGGGTACACATTGAGTAAAAAGTTATTTCATGATTGCCGATGCTATATGCTATATTACTATATATGAATAATTACGACCGTGTTTGTAATAAATAGTGTATGTATACAGAGATAGAAATGTCAACTGATCATTTGTATCGCAGAGTAGCCTAGATGAAATAGCCTTCGGTATTTTTATGAATATTAATGAGCGGCTCTGTAACCACGAAGCGACTTGCTGACGACTTACTAGATTCGGTAAAGCCTTGATTAAAACACATCTGTCGTTCAATTAGAAGTATAAGTCTGAACGTCTTAAAGAAAGTGCGTGTTTTGATGTTGCTTTCATTAATTATCCGTAATCGTACATTTTTGTGTGTCAGGGTGATTTGAAATGAAAGTCAAAGTAAGAAGGAAACTATGAATAATTTGTTTTAATAAAGGTGAAAGGTCAAGTATTTCAGCACTGAACGATAACAAATGTCGCACATAGATACGTCCTTGTGGGGTGGCCATCTTGAAATAAAATGTACAAAAATGTAAAAGTAAGTCTCAAAGAAGTTGTAATTATAACAGCTGTATCATATACTTATCAATATTATAAAAACAATTGATGTGGATAAACACGAGAACTTAAACACTGTGTATCTCTTTTTTTCTCTCTTATTTTGTTGATGTGTAAAACACAGCCATATATATATGAACTCAATCCACAGCCTTGATGTCATCGAATTTTCTGGAGGAGGGGGGGGGGGGGTCATTTTTTCGAAGTAAAAATCTTGACGAATACGATCTGTAAAATTGAACCCCTTTTTCGTGACATTTCTGTCAATTTTTGTCACAGATGTGATAAATAGGAAATACGTCGCGCCTGTGTGTTTGAAATACTATATTCATTCTTCTCCACGTACAGAAATGAAAAACCAAACTCGAGTAATATTATTCATACACGCCGACTCAGCTCATCAACTCCCCTTGAGCTCTCTCCTCTTCCCATCCCTACTAATGGAGGTAGTTCCACATGGTTAATCAAATTGGGGTGAATGGCAACGTTAAAATCTGCATTCAAAAAAAACTTTATGTATTGGGAATTCAAATTTCTATACTCCTAAGCTTGTTTGTAATTAGTCCTGCTTTTGTACTTTGTTTGAAATATCGCTCACACTTTTTAGCTTCAGTATCTTTCAAGAAATAAAGCTCATGGCTATAAACTCCTTAAAGTGAACAAGGCTAACATTTTTAAATCTCATCGAGTCAAAAACATTCACGATTCTTCAGTAGAATCGGAGAACCTTGGCTGTGTGCGTCCTTCGAAGTTAAATATCTGCTGTAGAAAATCAGTTGTACAGTTAGTGTATCTTGTTAAATGCTGATTACAAATCCAATAACATTTTACCTTAATTAAAGATATCATGTCCATTTAAAAACATTGCTGCCAAAACCTTTCAGTGTAGTGCAAATAAGACAAGTCGCTACATCAAATTTAATACCTTTCAGAGAGAGAGAGAGAGAGAGAGAGAGAGAGAGAGAGAGAGAGAGAGAGAGAGAGAGAGAGAGAGAGAGAGAGAGAGAGAGAGAGAGAGAGAGAGAGAGAGAGAGAGAGAGAGAGGGGGGGGGTGGAGGGGGGTAACTGAAGTTGAGTTGATGTTTTGGCTATAAAATAATGCTTTTAAAACAACAACCTTGTGAGATCTTTATCAGCTGCAAGACACACAACCTGTTACTTTACTAATTGGAATAAACAATCTTTCAATATGAAACAATAGTAACCATCAAAAACTAAGTTTCAGCTGTGCTTTTTTAATCATTTCTTCAATATATCGTTTCCCGGAAAATAAAAAAAGAAAGAAAGAAAGGCTCTGGCGCACACATTATGAAAAGTAAATTTTTCTTCGAAGGTTTTAGCCGACGACATGTGGCATCTCCAGTGTAAAGAAAACCGCCACTTAAGGAGGAGTTAAAGTATACACTTGAATGCCCCCAGTGGTTGATAAACGGAGACACATTGTCGACGCATCAAATGTTTAAAATTATTGACGTCAGGCTTCAGAGAGTTTCCATTCATGAAAAGACGTTTCGGTGATACCCGTAACATTTCTATTGTATTGTTTCTATCCCTCTCTATTCCTTAGACCACCAGTGAAACTGACTACATTGTTCATCGAGTCGCTTTATTCAATATAATTGTTACGATGGTCTATTATAAACATATACGAATTTTAAAGGTGACATACGATTCCAGTTGTATGTCTCAATACCTGGTGACAATCTTTTTTTCAGTTACTGGACTGGAAAAGATTCAATATGTTTGACACGCTGGAATAATTAAACATGTTTCAATATAAATCAAAGGAAAACACTGGCTAAAATTAATCGTCAACATATGTTTATCAAGATATAGCTGTTTGCTTTGATTCAAATATTGGGTAGTAAACTAAGATCGCAGTGGATATTGACAAGAGATATACAACTTCATAAATTTGTCGCTGTTTCTTAAACTTTCGATACAGGTTATTTGCTTTTCACCAAGGTGATGCATTTGTTTGCCTCGGATTTGAAGAGAAGGCGGCATGGCCTTTCTACTTGAAGAGCTTTTACAAGTGCAATTTGATTCCAAACTGCCGTTAACAAAGAGACGATAAGAGGTCACCTAAAACGTTTCAACATACAAAAGGTAGCCGTCAATTCAACAATATGCAAATGAGCAGTGACCACGTCAGAGGTCGTCAAATATGGCCCTACCAATAGTCTCAGTTTCCAAAACTTTCGTTGTTGAGGCTCACGCCCAAAAGCGTGAGTCCAAACGACAAGTCTGGCAATAGGCCATTTCAGACTGCAAACTGGAAATTGATAGTACAGCGCCCTCACTCAAATATCATCACCTCATAGTACCGTTTCTTAATAGACATGTAACTCGGTGCAAATCAGGGATGTTCTTCGTATTGCTCAGACATCAATCGAGAAAAGCAGCAGTGCTCTATGATTAACCGAGCAACCTATACCATGTATACCCCCAAGCTACACACAGGCAGGAAGTAGAGCGCCACCATGGCAAAATTTGGAAAGGCTAGTAGCATCTCAAAACGACACATTTCTTCAAACAATTTCAATTTTGTAATTATTCAGCTTTCCGGCCTATATTTTCTATGACATCTCTTGTTGATTATACAACCTAATATCGGGTGGGGTTTATAAGTTATAATAATTATTGTTTATGAAATTTAATTGCAAATCATGAACACGACAAATCATAGACTATAACGATTTTATTACTTTTTTAAAAAAATCATAGATATATACAAGATTAGACAGAATCAGTAAAACTTAAACAAACGGTTTACAATCTTTCATAGTACCACGTGATGTGGTTGTCGTAAAAAATCACCATTGGAGATACAGTATCAGCAAAGTCGTCCACAACACATAAATTGATGAAATAGTTAGCATTTTTGCTGCACCGCTGTCACCTTCCGTTGGTTGTTGTGTTGGTACTGGTGGTACAGTTGTTGATTCTATGATGAAAGTAAATAGAAGAGAAGTTTATGAAAAGTGTGACGTCGTTGATAACGCAAACAAACGAATACATGTTATCTTTGCAATACACGTGATCATTGGCTGTTGCTATGGGCGTCGTCTTGTTGCTAGGTATATTTACATAGATTTTTTGAATGTCCATTCATTTGCCTATTAATGTCTGTTGTTATCTTTGTAATATACATGATCATTTGGCAGTTGCTATGGGCGTCGTCTTGTTGCTAGAAACATTTGCATACACTTTTATAATGTTTGTTCCCTTGTCTAAAAATCCGTTTTGTTATCTTTGTAAAATTTCCCTCCGTTTGGCTGTTGATATGGGCGTGGTCATGTCCCCACCTTGAATACCAAGCCAATTGGTCAGGTGGTTTTTGAGTTTAAGTCGTCCGTCCACACACACACACACACACACACACACACACACACACACACACACACACACACACACACACACACACACACACACACACACACACCGCGCGCCATGACTATAGCACTACTAAACCTTATCAAAGTTCAGTTGTGCTTAATATCAACATTCAGCTCTGGGGGCGCTGTCCATTTATAATCATTCGCACTTCTACATGTGAAACGCTCAATGCTGGTCATCAGCACTATCCCTATGAAGTTAAAACAGCGATGTTACAAAATCACTTCTTGGCAGATTCACCTTAGCTTAATGGTGTTTATGAGAGTACATGTGATATCGTCAATACAAACTTAATAAACCTGCGGATCGTTTATTGCTAGACAACCTAAAGTCAACAAATATGAATATTAAATAACCTGGTTCCAGTACACGTCTTAAAACAGAAATACAAAGAAATGTTCTTTGAACAGCTACTTTCGCATTAAAACTAAAACTTACCACAATCTGCAGTAATGCAAACTTTTGTAATACTGACTACTGGACTTTCTTGGTGGATAAGTATGTTCCGTGTGTCCGCGTTGTAAGTACCACCTTTCACCGGAAATAACATATGGAGACAGTTACTGTCGCTGAACGACAAGTCCTGTGGGAAGATGTGACAGAAATATATGTTAGTTACATGCAATCTGAACGAACAAGTTACTTACCTTTGTTTGCAATAGCAAACTTGTAAATGTATATGTAACAACGTTTGATCAGTGTATAGACTACACAATGTCGCCGTTGGTGGCGCTCTAATAGTCTTCTCGTGTACTAAGATGTGTACATGCTAGTCAATCGTGTTTTGCTCGAGATAGTGCGTCAACCAAACAGTACATTGTGAATCCATTGCAGATATCCAGGGGGGCACAGTACAAGGGAGGGGGCACATTACACTGGCAGCAATCAAATAATTTGTTCCTGAACAAGAATAGGATTGCAGAATAGTCACTTGTGGGGGGTTGACATTATTGTGGCCATAATTGTATAATCGTTATATAGTAGTGTCCATTGCGGAATGCTAATCAGTAGACAGGTAATTGAACTAAACAAAAGGATAGAAATGTTTTCAGCAAAGGTTTGCTAAAGTAGCATAATGAGCGTCATCTTAATCCAGCCCTATTTTAAAGAAAGATATTAAGGGAAAACCATCACACACTTTATATTACAGGTCCACGGACTTATAAAACAACACAAGAAGTAAAAATGTCTTTTGGCAATGATCCAAAGTTTACTATCATCACGTGATCACTCCACTTACATCAATATTATCTGGTGATGTCCGTTTTCTTGTAAAACTCAAAGTAGTGACTCCGTTGTCATGACTACCTGCTTTATTGTATACATTATCTTCTGAATCTATGGGTGGCATTATATATCGGTTCATCCAGCGATCTGTGATATCAACATCCCCATCGGCTGTCACCCAGCCAACGATTGCATCTGAGTTTGCCTGTATGGACACAAATCAAATCAGTAGATTACTAGTAGATCACGTGAGTTGCCAACGTCAACGCATACTACCTTATTTTGTATTATTCGCTCAGCAGTTCATGGGATACCCTTCGCGTTTAAATTTGACCACTCCTCCTGAGCCTAGCTGTGCTCCTGATACTCTCATGTTATATTTGTATCCCTTGTTTTTCTGTTTGTTTTCAGTTTGTTTGTGTGTTTGTTTGCTTGTTTTTCAGCGTGTTTCTTACAGTGAGTGATACAAATGGCTTTAGCTATTAGAACTGCTCAGGAGGTGTGCGCCCCAACGACTACCCTCTGATTCTTAAATGCCTTCATTAATCGAAACAAAAGCGATGTTATTATAATATTATTAATTATTAGACTACCAAAAAATATGGAAAGTTTTTGAAAATCATTCTTATTTAAATTTCCTGATGTTTTCAAAAGTCAAATAATCATAACAACAGTAATTATTCAAGTTCAAAGTTCAAATCGTGGGAAATATAACTGGTTTTACCCAGACTGCAACGGTCTGCTTACCATCGCCATATCTTCAGAGAAACCAATGCCAACCCAAAGATCTGTTGAATAACTGGCCATCAATTCAAAATGTATTTCATCAGTTTCTTCCTCAAATGTCCATGTTGCCTTATATTGACAATCGTTGTCGTTACAGTCTGTGGGGTATCGATACTCATTGTAACAGCTGCCATCACCATCACTGTCTCCAGAATCTGGAAGAGGCATTGAGTAGTTCCATTACTACTACACATGTATATGGTTTGCCAATGCTATGTTATATGTAGAAGTATAGACGTTGGCGAAAGAAGAACAAGAAGTTTATGACAAAGTACGCCCTCAACATTGTCATTTGTCTTGCATACATACTATTACGGCCTGTACCAGCATTAGGTTACCACATTTTATACACTTTACTACTAGAGTTACATTTTGTCAGAGAATGGTTTTTTTCACTCTTAATCGACTTTGTCCCCGGTTTGTCACTAGTGAAACGGATTGTAATTAAGCGGTCGTGCAGATTTGTTGGTGATGCAAACAATCTTACTATAGTTTTACCTACTTGAAATATAACGGTCTGTACATGGGTCTGTCTCTTCCACATATATTGCAAATTATGATGCACAGTACCACCACTTGTGTTTGTTTGTGATTAAAAGCTTCTTTTTTTATTTACCTAATTTACATGTATGTGTAAACGACTTCATACGCGTACAATAACAAACTTCTTTCCCACATATTTCATTTTCTATTTTGCATTTTATTGAGTCATGTATAAACGAATTCGAAATAAATGCAACTACACCTGTAAAATGTTGTGACAGTTACCAATCTGGAATACTTACCAAAAAAGTTGACGACCAACGATCCTCGGTAGTCAGTCGTGCCAAGTTCATGACCTTTGAACTCGTCATGATGATAGAACTCGTTCTGTTGTCTGCCACGTGCCCATACTAACAACATATCAGTATTAGTGAAGTTATGGTCGGACTGTTCCATACCTGTATTTTTTAAATGAACAATAAGAAATGTGTAAATACTATTTTTTTTAAATGAACCGATAACCAAGAATGACAAGACAGACAGACAGACAGACAGACAGACAGACAGACAGACAGACAGACAGACAGACAGACAGCCTGCCAGCCAGACAGAGACAGACAGACAGACAGACAGACAGACAGACAGACAGACAGACAGACAGACAGACAGACAGACAGACAGACAGACAGACAGACAGACAGACAGACAGACAGACAGACAGACAGACAGACAGACAGACAGACTTACTGGTCAACTTCCTTCTGAAAGCAGCTGTAGTAACACCATCAACTTCAACTGCTGTGGACGCAGTAAGACTGTCAATCCCATCATACCATTCGTCTTCTCGTGGCGTTGACTGATCACGTGAGTAGAAATCTCGTACTCTGTGCACATTGCCAACCGCCATGCTGACCACCATATCGGCACAATACATTGGGTTGACATTGTTGGTCTATGAGAGAGGGAGGAATTGTACATAAAGTAAATTACACCACTCCATAATATCATTGATTGGGAGTGCTAATTATAAAAACTATGACAGAGCACAGCAGTTTGGGGCAACATCAAATCCTATGGTCCAATTTCTGTCAGTATTGCAGAATCCCACATTCTTGGATTATAACTATATTGTTGGCGCCATTAGGATTAATTAGAATCATTCTTGTCTAGGGCCATTATCTTTGACTGTTTTCACATCTATATTGTAATCCTAATCTGAGAATGGCCTTGACTCCAAAACGATAAAAATGTTGTTACAATATATAGCTGCAATTTTCTTCATAATATATATGTATTTTTTCTATATTTTCGAAAAAGCACACAATCGTTTTGAAAATTAAGTAATACTGTTCTGATATGTTTAAATAATGCATCATTTGAAAGCCAATATGTAATATTTGTGAACATTTACGGACTTTGGTGACAGTGACTAGTGTTACTAATAAAATAAATAAACTTACCGTGTCAGGATATTCAGGGTATCCAGAACGTGGAACAGGAAAGCGGGCACATTCAATTGTGATGTCTAAACAAATAGGGATAAAAACATGACATTGTATAAATGTTAGCTAGAAATCTCGAACTCTGTGCACATAACCAGCCGCGATGTTGACCATCATATCGACACGGATTGACATATAAAACCGAAAAGGTAACTACAGAAATACAATTATTTTATCTGTTGCCACTTCTATATAATCTACTTCCAGGAAAACCTTAAGACAAACATGCGTTCATAAACACCAGTCTGAGAATAAAGTAAAAACGAATGTTGCATGAATGGATAAATTATCTTCTGTTGAAAAATGTAACTCATTTTCACTACTAGCCCATCCTCTTCAGCGCCAAATCAGTAAACAGAAACTCAGTAACCATGGTCCAAATGTGTTTGACATAGTTACTAACCTGCTGGTTTCCATCCAAGGGCTATCCAATTATTTGTCTGTGCTTGTACCACCATTTCAATTTCAGACGACTCCTGCCCAGTAAAAGCAAAATATCAACTTACTGTAATATTTCATTGTGTCACTTGTTTTCATTTACTTTTTCCACTCTGACAGCCTTACATTTTATATAGTATTCCCTAAATATTGTTTCGTCATTCATCAAAGGAAAATACGGGAGACATAGAGAACCCTATCATTACGATTCAAATATGAGTATCAATAAATAATCTTAGCATTTGGGAACGAATGTAATTATACTAGGCGCAAGTTCCGTTTAGGAAATAAAGGAAACCAATGGCAATGGTGCTATGTATTCGAGCACAGAAGACTTGTTCAACACATTAAAATAACAATGTCACATACTTACCTCTAGTATTCTCCAATATAAACCAATTTCTTCGTGAATACTTATATATGTATAATCACCATTGGTTATATCCACATTAAAATCAGAAGGATTCGCTGTAGAATTATATAAAGACAAATAATGAAATATCCATTTGGTTGGAAATTTTACGAGAAGAGTATACAAATATTCAAACTAAGATATGATAATGTACTTCATAGGGTATTAAATTATGCCAGGGTGAAAAAAAGGAACATGGTCAATATTTCTAAGAAAGCAGAGATGAAACACGTACGTACGCTTCCAAACTAACATTACTACTTTATGTGTAACTATAATCTGCATTGCGTGAAAGGGTAGATGATACTATATGACCACTATAAATACCTTCACAGTTAATTCCAAAGTAGCCATCTTCACAAAAACATTTTAACTTGGGATAAAATGTTCCCTGTGAATCCATACATCTACCATGTGGTCCACAATCTGTGTCGTCTACACATTCATCTATAGAAAACAAAGTCAATGAAAGCATACTTTTATAATATCGTCCGATAGATAGGTCCGGGTTTTTGTTTGTTTGTTTGTTTGTTTGTTTGTTGACAGACACGATGTGTCGGGTCGAGATCACTATACTATAACCCATTCCAAGTTCTGAGCTCGTTGAAATAGGTTTTGTATTTATTATTGACGTTAGTGTTCACCTGTGGTAAAAGTCTCGTAAATCATGACATTCTCTATCCAGAAACATAGTTTTGTTTGAGCCTCCCTAGTTACTGGATAGGTTTTCGAAGTATGGGACCCCGAGGGAATTGGGTGAATCATACGACTTACTGCTCTTACTAGTACCAGGTGTTTGATGTATAGGCTACTTACCTTTGAATTGACAGGCGTCTCCTTCATAAGTCCTATCACAGACACATGAACCATTGACACATGTACCATGTCCAGAACAAGCAGACGGACAATTTAACTGGTCTAAAATGAAAGGAAAACATTTTGAAAGATTATCAGATGGCTGAATTCCCTGTCAGAGAGAAATAATACAAAACAGAAAACAAATTTTTGGGATGAAGTCCACAAAGTGTCGACTTGTACTGCGTACACACATCTAAATCTATTGAATATTAATGATGAAATAAAATGTTTTTGCACATAACCAAATTTTGCATCTTATAGAAATATATACTTATTTGGACTGAAATATTCGTTGTTGCTTGTTTGTCGAATTGTAGACTTTCCTGTCAACAAAATCCACGATGTTACGTTAGTATTATACATGAATGTGAACCAATCCGTACACTTGTGTTAAGCATTTGATGAAAAGACACATCAAGTACAACATATACACGAAACATTGTAAGAACCCAAAACACATTGTATTTGCATTGGAACAATATAGAATATTACAATTAATCGAAATACTGTTTGCATAACACACCCTATTCTGGCACCATACCCCATTGCAAGGAACAGCACAAGGACCGGCTTGTCACCGAGCTAAACACACCCACCTTCAATAATGACATCAGCACAGCTAAGATAGTCTCTCTTATATCCTAAGAATGGTAGGGATACTTCACGTCTAACCCTCAATATACAGCTTGTACAGGTGAAATCACTTGGTAGATGGACAGTGTACTCTTCACGTCTAGAATGATATAGCAGTTTATATGAACGTGATAAATGGAAGTAAGAGGAAGGGTCAGTCTCCGAGGTTCTTGTTTGGCTTGAGGACAGAACGAATGATTCTTTGTGATTTGTTTGGTCGGTGGGTCGGTCGGTCGATCGATCGATCGATCGATTGATTGATTGGTTGATTTTAATTGATACGTTAGTTGACATGTTTATTAAATGTTATATTAACAACTAAATCCTGTATTTTCTGGTCGAATGCGTACAGCTTGGTTTGGGCGTGGTATAATATTTCTAGTTTCTAATGGTAATATAGTAAATATCACAGGAATACCTAGGTAATCTTCGTTGTTACAAACTGATCTACGATACTTAATTTATACACGTTTCAATATCATTGGAGAACGTGTGTTTTTTTTTCAATGTTTGCATTTTTATTTTCGTCGTTCAATAACATTTAAGAATAGGGTAGGGGCAATGTTCAAAATACCTACATCTTGATATCTGGTAGAGTTGATAAACAAGATTACACTCACCTCGTATCATTTCTGAAGAGATAGTTATCTTCATCTGAAAAGGTCAAATTATATAACACATCACCGTCGTCTTCCAAAAGTTGGATTTTGACTCCACCCTGCAGAGTTCAGAGGTCAAAGATTGTCTCGATCACTATCATTAATCATATCACAGTAATCACTGGCAATATGATGGTCATGTAATGTATGCTACTGGAAACTACAGCACATGTTCTGTCATCGTGTGAAGATTAAAGTAATACAGATTTGAGACACTTTTAGAGAGATCTATCTTTTTCACTTTTTATCAATAAATATTTATAGAAAAGTAAAAAATGTCTTTCCATATAAAACATAACGAAGACTTCATGCATATATTTGTGGAAACGTAACCTGTAGGCAGATACTTCCGTTCATGAATGCAGGATTACTTTTTATACACTAGGTTTGTTGGTAATACGATACAGTTTATTGCAATTTTTTGATAACGGTGTTCAAGTACATGTATGTCGACCTGGCTAGCAAATTCTCTTCTGATCTGGTGTTAAGCGCATGTAGCCATTGGGATCTACATGTGTTGATACTTACCTCATGGATAATGGACTGGTGCCAGATCACGAGAAGATCTTGTCCTTTCTCTAACTTGGTCACTGGTCCATAGTCATCTGTAATATTTTAATATAAACAGTTTGTTTACATGGAAATTAGATATGGATCTAATATATCTTTAAATCACTTGAACTATTCGTTTGAAATCAGCAAAACAATACAAATCATTTGAAAACGTTTGTTTGAAACAACTCTGGGTGGACATTTTGTCAAACAAGTTGCCTAAAATGGGTAATTCGAGTAATTTAATTCTGTTTATATTGAATTTGTAGGTAAGGCTGTGTGTAAAGATAGTCATATCTGTGGTGACGTCAATATAGATCTTTCTAATCGTTGTAGTGATACCGTTTGTGGTGATCCCATGACAACTTGCACAATAGTTCTACATGTTTTATATACCCCGATCTTTTCATATCCCTGTGATTATAACTATCTAGATATGTATTTTCAAATATTGAAATTTACGTATATAATGAATCTAGAATTAGTAGGTTGTTAAATTCATTTGCATTTCGTTGTAAATCTTTTTGAACGAACAACCCGTCAAGTTCTAGGACTCAGTGTCTTTATATTTATCAATACATTTGTAAATAAAGTGCTTTAATAGAACATTGCGGTGAAAATGGAAGGGATTGACTGTGAGTTAATTCCTTAATGGTGTTCGAGAGAAAGAAAATGAAATTGGATTACTGTAAATAAGTCAATAAACGGTACGACATATCAAGTTGGTGTTCACACGTAATAAATGTACAAAAAATGTTAACATGCAAAATTGATGTTTTAAATGAAATAGTGTCGCAACCCTGGCAAGTTACATTTGTCAATTGTATAGATAGATCTGTACGACTATGCATAGTAAGATGATAATTATTCACCCTTGCAACGTTCAATGTGTTGTTAGTTGTCTTAGCAACGTCCAATGTGTTGGCAGTTGTCTTAGCAACGTTCAGTGTGTTGGTAGTTGTCCTTGCCAAGGATTTGATATAGCTATAACCAAAATACCATGTACCATACATATGGACAGCATTGTTCCATTTGGTGTCTACAGGACATTTTAATCCCATAACTTATACTGCAGTAAAGTTTATCTTACAAAACTTTTAAAAGTTAAGTCAACTTACCGCGTCTCATGCCACAAGGCAATAACGTATCAACGTCGTCCAGCCAATCGAAATCATAGTGTCTGGCCGGGGGATAGGTGACTCGCATATGTGCAAGAGACCCGGAGATGAGAGAGAGGAAAACGAAGAAAGTATACATGGCTGTCTCTGTGTCGCTTGCCAGTAGGAAATGAAGACGATCTGGGGGGATTTACTTTTATATTAATACTATCTAATCATTTGTGATATGTTGATGACCAAACTGTGATATACCATTGACCCGTGTATAGAAACGTGAATGAAAGATACCAAAGTCAAGTATACGTACCGAAAGGGCATACGACACAAAAGGTATACACCTGACTACTGATACGGGTATGGTTACGTATAGTATTACAGTTCACATCTCCACCCACCCCACCCCTTCAAAAAATGATTATGACTCATTTTGTCATTTTTAAAGTTCTGATTACTTAGTTATGGTGATACAGGCCTGAATTTGTGAAACGTGATAAAAACGAGACGAATATTAATTAATATAATCATATTCACTGCCGACGAGAAATTTGAAATTAATGTTTTGTTAACAAGTTTAATGGATAAACTGTGTGCCAGTGTTCATAATTAATGTTGGTTTTTTAATTCATAAGAACACGTGGTGGTTGAAAATGTCAGATTCATATAAAGCGATGCTTTTCTATTAATGTCATTAATTGTGTATAGAAACAGAAATTCAAAACTTCATAACCGAGAATGCATTTTTATGATCGAGACTGGTTCAACCATAGACTTTCCACCAAGGGTGCGTGGTTTAACATGGCATGATCATGACTCAGCGTTATCATGCATAGTTATAATATCAGCCATCGAGCTCACACCATTGAGGGCGCCCTTCTTTAATTTTTAGTAAAAAAATAAGTTCTTTGCTAGAAGAAATGTTCAGAATGCTAGTATTAAACGCTACAGAAGGTGTCTCTGAGTTGTTATTACATTGTATGTATCTTTGTCTATATTATAAAGTCGTACTATAAAGGATGATGTGTAAAGATTTTAGGTCTAGAATCATGACTCACGATCATATTTAAACAGTATGTTGTGAATTAATAATTCAGAGACAATAGTCTGTGCAAGTTTGTTGAAAGCGTTAGCGTTGTTACCTTACAATTATGTTGACGCAAATTATGGAAAATGCCTCAGTTTTCCATCGAATAGTAGAACTCATCATTTTGTAGGTCTTGTGCGAAAACTACCCCCCCCCCCTCACACACACACACACATGTACACACATCTCCCCACCCCATACTGCCGAATAGGCGATTTAGAACTATACGTTACATTCAATTCATCGTGGAAGTTTTACTGGAATCTTGTCCGGGAAAACAAGACCATTATTAGAAAAAAAAATAGTGAAACACTTTTTATTGGAGGGGGGGGGGGGTTCAATAAACCCAAACTTTCGGCACTAGCGTAAGTTTTGTCGATCATTGTACTGATGGCGTGATGCGTTCTATCATAACGTTAACGGAGTCACTCATCACGCCGTGACACAGACTGGTAGTTAGGTTTGCTACATACACGAAAGCCATATGGTGGTATAATGGTGGCATAATGACCTATACATAAATTATAACGCATATGCTGGTCGCTGTAGCCAACAGATATGCGTTAACGTGACAGCGAGCTAAATTCCCGACGTACGACGTGTAGCCATCCAAGCACGACACGTGGCATGTACAATGTATTGCCATATTTGTATTAAGTTAATGCATGTATACAGCTATACATACCCTGGTTTATGTTTTACCTAACGACTATATTATGCCATTACCTATATTCTATTATCACGTACATATAGGGGGCCATGTGTTTAAAACCTCGTGATGATCTTATTACCCAGCACCAGCTGATTTCCCATATTGTTTATGGTACATCAATGTAGACTTTCAGAAAAAAACGTGGAAATCGGAATAAGGTGCTGACTTACAAATATTGGACAGAGATACGGACTAGTATAGTAGGTCTATTTGATTCCAGTAAAGTGATACATTGCCGGTCCTATTAATGCTTCGATCGATATAAAGATGCATTTTCTATGTCCATGTGCTATGTATAAAATGATCACAAATATGGTAAGTTGATCTTATTGTTATTTAAACTAATACTATTGCATATTTCAGAAACGGCACAAGATAATGTAGAGAGAGAGAGAGAGAGAGAGAGAGAGAGAGAGAGAGAGAGAGAGAGAGAGAGAGAGAGAGAGAGAGAGAGAGAGAGAGAGAGAGAGAGAGAGAGAGAGAGAGAGAGAGAGAGAGAGAGAGAGAGAGACTTACTGACTGGCTGACTGACTGTTGCATAATGAATCATTTTTATATTTTTAGAAGTATATGTGAGTACGTGTCTAAGCTGATAAAGCCGCGTTACAATCATACTCAACACCTGTTTTCGATATTGAATTCATTTCCGTTTTGTAATTTTCTGTCAAATTATTCACATATTGGTTACTTGACAAGTATGAATAATGTTGCTTAGGACCCACAAATATTAATTGATCGTATTTGATACTCTGAAATAGTGAAGATTTCGCAGATAAGAAAAGGAAGAGAAATATTTACGAATGTTAACCTTCCAATGAAGAGCGCCACCTACGCCGGTGTATGTCTTTTCAAATTACCATTCAATACCTATGTGGTTAATTTATGGGTAATAAAAGCGCAAGCCGATAGGCTGTAATAAATCGATTGCTGTGAAATGCAGGTTTATTCATTGCAAGGAGTGAGCAGTTTATATTCAGAATCAATTTCTGCTTAGAAATTAATTGAAAGTAAATTATGTTGAGGCCAGGAAAGGTGACAGTGTAGTACAAGTGTGCAAGATTCTGTGTTTTGGACAAACGTCAAACACTGTAAACATTAATAATTTCACGTTGGTGTGCACGAGAAATATTTGATAGATTCATAGAAGCGTGCTGACTACCTTTACTGGGTTGCGGAGTGAACGATTTGCAGTCGGACATTATTTAGGAATTCGAAGGCGTTGTGAAGGTGAGCAGCCTAAGCTGTGTTCAGTCATTGATAATACATTCATACGTCAAGTGTAATCTGTCATCAATTGAAAAGCAAAATCACCCCATCCCTTTAATGCTGGGCTTCTTTTAATGTTTCACTTAATATGTTGATTACGCCATCTTCATTATATTCGGATGACTATCTCAAGAATAATTATCTTTTATTCGAAAAGCAGTGATTATGACGGAGGGGGGGGGGGTCGACTATAGTGTACATGTATTTTTACAACTTGTTGGAAACCGTGTGCGTTTTCGTGAATTCACGCTATATTAGCTACTGGCTCATTGAACACTAACTAGACTAACTTCGTTTAGTTATTTGTTGAAGGTTTGTTCGGCTGTCGTTCTCTTTGGTACACTATGTTACCAAGGCCATCAATAATCAAACTCTAAACCTGGAAGTGCAGTTCAACTCATAATAATCATATTCTGTATCATAGATATGTTTTTTGAGTCGAAAGTATCTTGTATATTACTGTGTATCAAAAGTGTTAGCAAGATTCGTATTGAATACGAAATCAATTTAAACGTAGACTTGTGAACAATAATTGATATTGCTTTATGCAATGGGGATAATCATTCTCGGAGCCAGAACATATTTTTTTCCGCTAATAACGCAACAACGCCTCTTTGATGGTGTCGTAAAGTCTTAAAGCGCCTAACACGGTTTTACGACGATTGAACCAGACTAATATGATCTCTGATTTACGGCACTACACACATTTAGAACGACATAAACCAAATGGACCTTTGTATGTAACACTTTTGATTCACTTTCATGATCAAATGATAGCGGTTTTAGCTTTCTCTGTCATACTAAGCTTATACAATACGGTGAAAGACCTACTTTTACATATTAGGAGAAAATATGATGATTAATTTTGGGTTTTAGTCCGGGACACGTGGTAAACGTTGTAATGATGTATATTTTCTTTATCTTATTTCTCATTTGTTAATTTGTTGACAGGAAAGTGACAAAATTCACCTTACTGGAGGCCATAAACGAAAACAAACTAGAAATGATTCATTGTGCATACAAAGCAAGCCACGTTACGATTTACTTATTGTTTTCATAAATTAAACGATTTGATACATAAAGGTGTCCAAAAAATTCACTTTTTCCATTTCAGGTACAAAGATTTATCACAAATTCCATTCATCTAAATGATTTGAATACTAACCTTGTTTTCTTTTGAAATTATTCATAGATTGATATAAGACATCATGAAATGCTAATTTTCACATTGTCAATTAATATTCCTGTATACATGTGGTGTAATATAATGTTATGAAGCGTACTTAACAATCATTTTTCATGCATAAAATCCGTCAACCGATTTTGACTTTGAAGAACAGAGCAAATCCAAATCTGGCAAAAAATGTCCGATTTCTCGAAATCCAAACGTTTCAACTGTACACAGACAGTCGTTTTCAAAGAAGGGCTAAAAAGAGAAGAGCGAGTATAAGATGTAAAAGGCCTAGGCGCGGCGTACTAAATTATTCCCGTGTCCTTCCCGTGTCCAGAAAACATAGTTTTACCTATTAGTACAGTAGTTGGACTCAGACTGATACATGTTTTTTACTACAAGTTAACTGACTTTGTTATTCCTGACATTTTTATACATTGTACGTATACGATTGAAAATAATCTGATATTCAAATTCGTGGTTCATGTTTGACTGCACATGAAAGAGATGTTAAATCTACATGGCTTTAATCAGACATATAGGGAATACTAAATTTGCTTATCTAGAATTTCCAATTGAAGTCATTCCCTTGCCATGACTTAATTATTTCTCCTCTAATTTGTCATCGTTTACCTGGACGTACCGTCATCCGGGCTATATTTCAAGGTGACACGTGACATAATGATTAAACTGTCAAGTCGGAATGTATGAGAGTAACAATCATTATACGTACGCGTGGATCATTCTCGCACGCCAGGGTCTACTGAATGGTGCCGTAAAGAGGCTTGAGGTTTACGACGATGTCGTAAACAGGCAGCAAGAAAACTGAGATAGTATTATTATGTCCAATTAGTGTAAATAATAAACCACCATGGGTAAGAACAACCAAATTTACAATCATAATCTGTACTATCAGCGCAAAATTCAAACAACCAGCAAGTTTATAGTATATAGATTTGGTTAACGTTGTGCCCACATACTGTAAAGTGGTTACTCAAGTTATAATAGTTCGACAGATGGTACATATATAAGTTTTTGTTGATGTTATTTCGTTGAATCAAAGATGTTCGATCATAAACTGAATGTAATTATGATTTCTGTTGTAGATCAGTATACTGAATCGTTGATGAATATAATACATGTAATCACTCGTTAGCGAATGGTCATGAGGAGCGCCACCAACGACGATTCTTTCGGTGTAATCAACAGTACATCAGAATAAACATATAATTAATAAAAGTGTATTTATAATGTGTCTGTTCTCCAGATCTAGAGCGCCAGGCGCTTTGATTCGATTTGAATTCATTGGATAAAATTTATACAAGTACATATTAAACAACTTAGGTATAAAAAATCACCGAGGATAACAAAAGTATTTTAGAAACACTTCAAGATTTCCAATGTGGTCCTCGAAGGGATACACCACACCCCATCCCCCCCGGTCCCCTCAAAATACTTGCATATGTAAAAAGTTTGAGTACAAGTGTTTAAACGATGATATTTGAATAAATAATGTTTAAATAAAAGAGTATCACTATGAAATGATGAAATTGACTTGATATAAAACTTGCTTCAATGAAGATTAACATCGCCGTCAAATAGCGCCCTCTTATGGCCATCGAGTAAATTTGATTGCGTCAGTGTAGCAAACTACCTAGCATGTTCATGCTCACTGCGTTGACATCGTACGATAGGACAAGATGGCTGCTACAGACTACCTGGTCAGTGCATTCTTCGCTCAACCTCATCTTTCTGCTTCTCACCGTATATCTTCTTCTGTAACTCCGCATGCATGACATTTCACGTGGTCTGAATTTTGACTGCACACATCTATGGCTTTATGTACTCCTGCATTATTCTGTGTTTTGTTGTCGAAGTGGCCATTGCTACAAAAACTTCCATGGCTTCGATAGCACAAACACATGCATTCATTATTTTCTCTCCTTTCTCTTTCCATCGGAATTTTCATGAAACCATTCTGTAATCGCCTGATATTTGGATATGCTGTTCCTGTGGTGGTAGCTCAAGGTATATAGTATTTTTAGCATGATTTTTTCCCTCCAAATTTACACCGTTTTGTTGCTGTGAGCTAGCGAAGGCGGTATCAGGTGCAAAATAATTGCATGGAAGTGTGTGGGAGGTGGGCTGGGCAGTTTTTATCAACGTGTGTCTCTTTTGTATGGTAACTAACCGTTACCAAGCGCACAAGTTTTATCACATATGCTAAAATAATGTATGTTTAACTGTTATGATAAAAATACATGTATATGCACATGCTGAGTCGAAGTCAGACTTTTCATACGTGTGTTATGTTGATACACTATTCACTGGCTTCATTGGCACATCATATTATAACGGTAAACGTGTCTGACAGCATAATCTGTTGTCTGGCAATAAACCATGCATTTATAATTAGCATTTTTTCAGAATTTGCTGGTAGAGTTATATCCTGTGATAACTATCTAATAATTAATTTGACATTTCACCCACTGGACTAGCACAAATCACATTTCATATTGGATTTCAATTTCTGTGTTATCAATTTTATTTGTCTGTTTGTTAATTACCTTTTTTCCTTGTATGTTTGTTTTAATTAGTTTCAATTTAGTTTCAGGATTTTAAACAGTGATATTGACTGTCTTTGCACAATTTTTGTTACACCATCAATATACTATCAAGTGTGTTTTTACTTGCCTATACCTATACATGTATAACATGGGCGTTTTCTTTGTATTTTTTTATTGTAATGTTAGAATGCCAGTAACAAACAAAACACAGTTACAATTTAAATCAGTTGACATTTACATAGTGTGCTATACTTAGGCCATAATTCTATAGGGCAACTCACAAAAATCCCCAGGGAACACAGGTAGATTTTAAATACTTCAAACCAGAATAAAAGCCAGTTAATTTTTTTTTCGTCAAAAAAAACCACAGTGACAAAAGCCGATATGAATATGAGTACAGTTTGTCTTTTTAAAATCTGGTTTTTATCGAATGAGATGCTATTGTTGCCGTTATTTTATTTAAACTTTACCTGGTGATTGTTAAAATACAGGTCAAATTTTAGTAAGTAATTGTAAGATTTTATAGATATCTTGGCGTCATAGCAACAGCCTAAATAAATAACTATATGTTGTATTTATTTTATGCATACCAAATGATACCCTATAGTTGTCTATCATTTAATTTTGGCACTCAAAGTCTGTCAGTACAAATATCTGATAGCTTTGATTTACATAATTTTTTTTTCAGAAATAAAATAGACGGGCAATATAATAGTGGGATAGTTTGCCTTATGATAGGTGCACAGTCTTACAATAAGTTAACCTTTGACCCAGTGTAGTATACATTACATGTAATGTATGATACTAGCAGGAAATGCATGTCTCGAAACCATCTATTCCTGAAGATTTCTATCTATGTATGTTTGCATTCCAGACTCAATGCATACATACTTATGTAATGATTACATGTGGTTCTTGAAGTTGAAATGTTTAGTAAATCTCAACAATTTTTTTTTAAATTTATTTGTTGAGTTCACCTATGTGTGTATGTGAAGCCCATAGCAGTTATGTATGTGAAGCCCATAGCAGTATTTAATATACTGTCGACAGTCACTTGCGCCTTTTTTCCCTACGTTTTATCTAAACTTAAGTTGTAGCCGCGTTCCGATCCGGCGCAATACTACTTATAATCGCATACTGATATCGAGGGCCGATCTTGGGCCTTCAGCCCTCGATATCAGTATGCGATTATAGTAGTGTTGCGCCAGGAAACGCAGGGGAAAAAAGGTGTGAGCGACTGTCGACAGTTTACAGTATTGTATGTGAAGCCCATAGCATTATATGAACAAAACAAATTGTAACACTTGTGGTAAACTTAATAATATCATGTGACAACAATTTTTATGACATTAATCAATATTTATTTCATGGATGAGAAAAGAGAGTCCTTTGTGTGACAGCTGTTGATCTGAATATAATGTGTCTGTGTGTGTGATTACCATAGTTGGAATGTTTGCCTGAATACAGTTTAAATAGAAAAGTACCATGTTGATCATGGAGAATATATTGTTGATGGTTCCAAGAATCAATAGGACAGTACGATATAGTTACTTTGGAATGGTAAATTGGAAATGAATGTGACGTTTTGATCCATTTACTACAGATTTTGATCACTCGCAATGATTTAATTATTCATCGGACACAGGTTGATCATAAACTCTACCATTTGCAACAATTTGATAAATTATTATCAATATTAATTCTATGGTGACAGAGCCCTGGACAAACTCATCGGCTGACTTTTACAGCTGTTGATGGAAGTATCGTACAATAATCTAGTAATTTGTGCCTGAATATGTCAGATAGCTTGTTTTCATATATAGTTTAATATTCAAAATCACAAAATAAGATGTTTTGTGATGGAGTAAAGTGATAAGTTGTCAAGGATGTCTAGGTATGTCTATTAAATACAGACAATTGTGTCATTACAATGGCATTGCTTACTGAGACATATGTTGATATGATTACAACATAACTATTGTGTTTACTGGCTTCTCAAGGTTGGTATGCAGACCTGTGTGGTATACATAGACACTGTAGGTCTTCTTTTTTTGTCTGGCCAGGTCATTAATTATGTAAATTTATTGTGAATTTAAACCTTGGTTACTTATGTAATGTGTAAATGTAGTGCCCAAAACAAGAATAAGCAATAAATGTTCTATAGAGTGAAAATGTATCCAGTACAGTTCATTGACCAGAAGGCCAGTTGCCTCACTGATAATAACCCAACCCCCATCCCTTACCTCTACCCAGTACACATACAAACACCTAGCCAGTCTACATCGTGATCCACGATTTTGATGAATCCAATCTGTCAATTGTCCCTTGCTTCACTATTTCCTGGCTTGAAATTTTGTCAGCAATATGGTAGGTCCAACACATTATGTGGTGTTTGTAAATATTGCAATACATTAATTAGTTGCAATAATTGTGGCATTTGTTGTGATTTCGAGGGCTTTTTCTTCTGTTTTTGTGTTTTTTCGTATCAGTGTTAACTGAAAGCAAACACTACATTATGTACAATTCCTGCTGGACAAATTCAAATAGATGAGATCACGCTGAAAACATAAGCAAGATGTCAGTGTACTACCCATTTCAAAATGCTGCATGTGTTGCTAAATTTGCCAATTTTGACAGAAATTGGGGTATATCTAAACATTTCTTGGGTCTTGATGGCTCTGTAATTAATGGTAGAGTTAGATTAGAAAATATCTTTTTGGCAGGTAAGGTGAAAAATCCACCCAACTTTGTGATTCAGATCTGAATCACTTCCGTCTATTTGCATTAACATTGCAGGAATTGTAGCATTTGCTTCCAGTTAAACATCATAATAAAAAAAACCCACAAAAACAGAAGAAAAAACTTCAAAATCACAACAAACGCTACAATTATCACAATTTTCATACTTGAACTAAAGTAGATTTTAGTTTCATTGATGAATGCAAAGCAGGAAACAACAAAATACTAAAATTTATGAGAAATAGTTTAAAGGTTGCAACATATGGCTTGTCCACCTTTGTAGTTGGATACCATTGATCAATGATGAAAATTTAGTAATTATGTTTCATCCGGATTAAGTTCCATAGTTTGACCCTAACTATTTATAAATAATAACAGTGGAAATCTAAATAACACCCTGGATAGCTGTGTTTGTGTTGGTGATGAATTTGGAAGATTTTCATTCCGTAAACCCAACCATCTGACAGCAATTGTAATACCAATAATCTGTAATAATTAATGGATGAAAAAAGACGAACTATCATCCGACTATAACAGCTGGTAATGTATAATGTTTATATGTATTTTGTGTTTTGTTATACACTCAAACAATCTGATGTAGTGTACACAGGGAAAACCTATGATATTGTGTCAGATGTATGTAACGGGTGCTGACAAAAGAACAAACAACAGTAAATGTAACAGCCAAAAAGAAATCGTGCCATGTACACTACATCGGATTTTAATCAGATTGACTCTCAGACTGCTATTATGGTGTACTGTTTACCAAGTCAGGTTATATGCAAATGACAATTCATAATCTGTTTTGGTAGCCTACCTTTAGATGTCTAGAACTAATGCTACAACACTGTTCCGCTATCCTAACTGACATTTTGATTTTATGAATTTTCACTCCGTCTGACAAGTCTACAATGATAGCTGTATCACACTGGTCTCGAATGATATTCCTGTATAGACCATTGTTGGACGTAACAAAAATTTGAAAAAAATAAAAATATCAGTTAGGATAGCAGATATAGTGTTAGTCCTACACATCTACAGGTAGGCTACTGTTTTGGTAATACAATATATTGTACCATAGACTTCGGAGACAAACTATATCTTCAATGCCTATGCATCTAATATTTTCAGAATTTTATACCCAAGATATAATAATAATGATATGTAGATTTTGAGTGTATTTCATGAAAAATATGTTTTTATTTGCGAGTGCAGGTTCTCATTTGTGTTCTATGAAAATGTAACCTTGATTGGGACTTCTAGTTTCAGTAACATCTGTTTAAAAATAGATATGTCTGCCATGTTTTGTGTACGTGACATCTGTTTGTTATGAGTTAATGTACAATGTTGAACTGTTTATTGAGGAGAAAAATGTCAGTGGTGATTTTAACCATGAAGTGAAAATAGACTTCTTGACTTTGAAACAGTGACAAGAAATTGCTAATGCATAGCCTTATACATCAGTGTTGCAAATTGGCTTAGAGGGCACAGGTCACCCCATCATTTTAAGAGTCACCTGTGACAGTAAATTTTGGTGTGTCACAAGAAATTGGTGTGTGTCATTGTTGCAAATTGGTTTAGAGGGCACAGGTACCATGTTGTATGGGTTTGAGCCTGAGGACAGCAAATGTTTGGTGTGCGTCATTTTTGCAAATAGACTTAGAGGACACATGTCATCCCATTTTAAGAGTCGCAAGAAATTAGTGTGTATCAGTGTTGTCTTAGCTCAGAGGTCACAATGTAAGAGATAAGAAATCCCAAATTTTGGTGTACAAAATTGATATGCATCAATGTTACAAATTGGCTGGAGAACACACTGGATTAGGATTCACTAGGAGGTATAGATACAAAGTATGCGGAAGGTTAGCATAGATAATATAGCTTTGTACCTTTACTGGCTGGATGTAGATTTGTTAACTCAGACCCCTGGAGGGTCTATGGGTCACTTGACCAACACTTGCATTTATATACTACAATTGAGATGAACCAACGAAAATTCATCTATAAAGTTAGCATAACTGTCACTTTAAAGCAACGAAAGTTCATTTAAGTTAGCATAACTCTGATGTTAATGCAACAGAATTTCATCTAAGCTTAGCTATCCGGCACAGTTATAACATTAAAATAATGAAGGTTCAACTAGGTTAGCATAGCTATGACATTAAAGCAACGAAAGTTCATCTAAGGTAGCACGCTATGATGTTAACATAACACATAGTGTTAGTCTGACTATGCCATATCTAGGTCACATTGTGATTTAAATAAAGTCTCTAGACACTGAACTAAGGGGGTGAGTAGGTGGGTATTACACTCAGACTGTGTTAGTCCATAGATATGTAGATCAGTCATTGAGAGTGAACTTAAAAGTAGGGTGTGTCTGTCTTCTCACCAATAACTGAGAGTGAACTTAAAAGTAGGGTGTGTCTGTCTTCTCACCAATAACTCACCAGTTTGTAAGTATCTACCCTAATTTATTCCCCATTCCAATGTTTATTAGGTTTATTTTGTATTTCCAAGTGTACCTGTTGTCATGACGACCTTTCATTGCTCCATGATTGTGATCAGAACTGTGTCAACACAAACACATACTGTTTTCATTTTTAAGATCGTGTACTTCATACATGTGGGGCAGTTTAGTATAGAAATGGGGGAGCTAGCTGGTACACATGATCTCAGACCGCTAACGGTCTGAGACATGGTGTATGCGTCAAGATTATTACTTGTATTGTAATGATTTCTTTAGGACAGTAAAATTAATGACTACCCCAGTATGTATGAAATTGAAATTATTACCAAGTAACCATACAAAATGCAGATACCTTATATATTAGTAATTTTGTCATTTCCCAAAAGTAAACCAAAGGTCATAGATCATTGGTTGTTGTTATATAATTGTATTAACAAGTATCTACCTGACAACTGTCTTTTTTTGTTTTAATCTTGTTGACATCCAAGTGTAAAGGCAGTTATGTTATAAAACAAACAGTTTAATAAGGTATTACATGTACTTGTTATAGCAAGTATTCCTTTCATTACAATGGTTTTACTGGGGGAGGAGGGGGGGGGGGGCATCACAATGACACAGAGCATCACAGTAACATGTCAACAAATGATTAGCCCTATGTAGTCAATATTATGGCCCACAGTACAAGGATATTCTAGTAATAGTACAAATATATATACTTGGGTTTTGATGAATAAAGAAACAGAGAATGTGAAACTAACAAAACAAAACAAAAACATTGTCTAATAAAAATGTTTTTGTTCAAAGGAAATGTGCAGAGAGACTTGGCTATCTGGATTGACAGCAGTTCTCACAAGTACAATTGTCAAGACAGATATCCAAGTCTCTGGACTAACAGGAGTTCTAGAAAATAGACTTGGATATATCTGGATTAACAGTGTTGTTCACTCTGTCAAATTCAGTGAAGCCAACTAGTATGTCATGTCCCAATGTAAAGACTATCTGTGGCATCAAAGAGAAATCTTAAAAGCAATGAATAGCCTCTATAGGCTAGTCATGCCCAGGGTACCATATTGAACACATATTGCCTGGCCATGAGGGCTATAGCACCCGTTTATTACACCCGAGGGACTGTGAGTTACCAGAATCACATGCTATTTCCCGAGGCCAACGGCCGAGGGAAATAGCATGTGATTCTGGTAACTCACAGTCACGATGGGGTAATGAACGGGTGCTATAGCCCGAATATAGGCCAGGCAATATGTGTTTTATAATATACCTCATGCTGTGAACTCGCGGTGGCAGACGACATCGTCAGAAGCTGCCATTTTGACCTGCTGTGAACGCGCGGTGGTCACGTGACTATGTAAAAATTGATGGGACTATTCCCCAAGGGAAGTAGTCATTCTATTTTCCTATCACGTGACTGATTCTAGCGAATCATGGCACAGCATTATCACTAGGTATATTATAAACTAATATAGCCAAGTCTCTGAGCTAGAGGCCAGTGGAGTATAATGTCATTAGTATTGGGTCATGTTAATGTCATGACATTAGATTTTTACATGACAATAGGGCATAAATCCTTAACTGGTAGTGTGTTCTAATAAAATACACCCGTATCTTGTTGACCCTGAATATTCAGTGTTTTATAGGATGTTCACCTAACAATAGGGGAATATTGTAGAATTGATAGTGACACAGTAAACCCAACCATTCAGTGCCTATATTCATAACAATGCAGTCATTGGCAGCAATCAAATCTTGAATTTTAGCCAACAGAAAATCTGGAATGTCACATGCAATGAATTCTGAATTTCTTGTGGATATTCATATGGGAGGAAGAGGGATTGTAGTACATAGCCATGTGTGTATTCTTTGGAGACAATATTTCAATGGGAGACTTTTGGACTTTTATTTAAGGAAATATCAGTGTGAGAAAGCAATATTGAAGTTTGGTTTAAACTGGTAACTCTTGGTAGGGCCCTACTGAGAAAAATCAATAAAAATGTGGGTGGGACTTGATTATAGGAGTACATTGTAAATGCAAATACGTTGTGTACCAAATGATTATTACTCCCCACTGTTTAAAAGGAAACCAGGATGAGGCTGATTTTATCTCAGCTGCCCAAGTATACAACAGGCATCTAAATTCTGAGCCAGATTGTAAATAACTGTACTTTAGAGAGGTCCGATAGAGCTGTTGAAAATGACTTTTCTGTGTACCTTTAGCATAAGGAAATGCAGCTAAGATAAAATCAACCCAAGCCTTTGTTCCCAGTTTTAAAAATCAGGATCACAGGTGAGGATTTTGTATGGATACAGTCAGAGTATTTGTGGATTGCTGATATGGAAATGACCTGGTTATAGGGTACAAGACACTAACACTATGTGACTATTGGTCTTAGCTATACTTGAAAGAATGGAATGTAGGACAAATAGCTTTCTGTAGGACAATTGTGGAATTTCAAGTACAAGTTATAAAGTCTGATGGCAGATGCTGGTTGTATATCATCATTGGCAGCTGTGAAAAAAAATGTTAAAAAATCTAAATTATATTGATGTCTCAGTAATGATATGCAGTCATTCTAAAGCATAAATAATTAAGGTTATAATTACATATATTATATTCTAATCTTGTCCTTGCTTAGTCAAGGAAAATATTAGTGATCTAAAGGGCCTTGTCACTACAAGTCATAGCATAGTATGGCAAACCCCCTAGGTCACAAGTATTTTCTGCATGATTTATGAAAATTCAGGAAAAAATGATAGCAAATTTGAACATTTTGACTTGTATTTCGTACCACGGAACCAATGAAGTATTTAGTAGATGGGAGTTGTTGTGACATAGAACAAGCAGGGTATAAAAGTTGTAGTTATATTTTTTGTTTGAATATGTTCAACCTGGCTTGTATTATCAGCCTGGCTTGTATTATGTTAAGTAATCCTGTTGATCAGTCCTACAGTCAAGGAACAGAAAGTAAACATTCCATGTATGGCTATCTGTGTTTGAACTGACTAGAAGTTCATTTACCAGCTTTTTTGTTCAGAGGTTGGAATACGTAAAATTAATGTGAGTTCACCTGGTATTGTACTTGGGTTATCCAACAACATTATGGTGCAAAGTCTGAAATGTATTCAAGTTTTACAAGAATTACCCCTTTTTTTACTGAATTTCCCCTACCTTACTGAAAATACTGAACAAATGAAATATAGGAAATATTTATTTTCATGACATATTCATGAACTTCACATGTAGGTTTATGATACTGAATTGAAAATAGATGTGAAGGAAATTAATTGAGATGATGTAGCAGTGTATTTCTTGCTGTGGTAAGACTAAGAACTTACACACCTTGAGGACAAATATCAACTTTAGTATAAATCCAAACTTTTAGGTAAAGTGTACAGGAAAGTGTATGATTTGGATGTATGTTTTAATACCAGTACATACAACTGTTATAGTACCACATACATATTAATGTAAGAGAGGTCATGAACTGTGTAGTTGCTGGTACGACAGTCTGTGCACGTACACATCACACTATCATGAATGAACTGAACAAAAGTCACCTGATACTCTCCTGACACTGTTTGATTTCAGTATTGACCTCTGATAACCTTTGACCTGACTTGCCCTGATGTATACATTGTACTTCCACCAGTCAAAAGGTCACTACACACAGCCAATATTGTGCAGTACTGCTGCAGTGCAGTAGCAGCACTATGCACATGTGATGAAAGTCAGCACTGCATGCAGCGATGAAATTCAGCACTCCACGCAGCGATGAATTCAACACTGCACAGAGCAATTTGAAAATCATAACTACACGCAGTGCTGAATTTCATCACTGCAACAGTACTGAATTTTCATCGTTGCAACTGCACTGACTCCTTTGGGGCACAACAGCACTGAAGCAGCACTGCATGCAATGCTGAACATTTTTCCCTGTAAACTACATGACTGTATAGTCTGATTTTGTGTACTGGGCGTATATAATGGCATTTATTTTATTGAAAAATATTTTCACTCAAAGTTCGTGGAGAGGTGTATGGTAATAAAAATGGGTCTGAACATAGCATTCCTTAAATAAGATAATAGATATTTAAATTAACTTTATTTTATTTTGATGTTTTACAATTTCTTTTCTTCATATTTTGTGTTGACAGGGACTTCCTGTACTTATTGGAGTTGGTGTGATTGCTGTCACCATCTTCATGGCGAAGAAGTTATTTGGAGGTGGTAAGAAAGGACCACCACAGACACTAATCGATGCTAATACCAAGTATCCCCTTAAGTTGATTGACAAAGAGGTAAGCATGTATCTTATATATTATATTATATTATATTATATTATATTATATTATATTATATTATATTGTTTATTTTCACCAGACACAAAGGGAAATGATACACAACTGAGAAAAAAAGAAAAGACAAACTGTACCTGGTGAGGGCCATAGAAATAGTTCAAGCAGAACTAGTCTAGTCTATGACCCTATCTATGTCTACAAATTTGTTCTAAACTTCACTATTCACATCCTTACACTAATTCTCGTCAAAACCATTTCTGTAACTAACAAGTGCACAGTCTACATTCTATAGCTAAAGTTAAACAGACAGAATGTAAGTTCACATGATATTGTGTGTCTTCTCAAACAAATAAAAGTGGCTAAAAATTGTAGTGATTGATAATATGTGATATTACCCTGGTAGTTGAGCCTTTGGTTTACTAAGATAGACACAAACTAAAACTATTGTCTTCAACATGTTGATACAACTGAGATAAGCTATTGAATGGATGTTAGTTTAATTATAGTCTCAGTGGGGAAGTGTCTTAGTCTTGCTGCTAGACGTTTGGGCTTTCTTCCGATATGATAAGCGAACGAAGTTCGATCGCAGTGAGGGCTCGGATGTTCCATCCTCGATAGTGATGTTCAGTCATGTGTTGTATTGTATCGGAAGAACATCCAAGGTCTAGCAGCTAGACTCTGAGGTGTCTCTGAAAACTAATTTATTTAGAGTTCCATGAACTTGCAGTGCTGTTTTGGGACTTTTAATGTTTATGCTATGTTGATCACAGGGTGATTATAATTGCACAACAGAGGGAACGCTATCGCCCACTTGTGTAATCTACTGCATTGAAGAAGAATAGATTTAGTTTGCATTTATCTTAGTCAATGGAAGGCTGGATTACTAGAGTTGTATTGTAATGTTTTCACTAATAATATCAAAATGTCGAATTCTTTTTCCATGTCTTGAGTAGATGATAAGTCATGATACAAGACGGTTTATGTTTGCCTTACCATCTGGTGAACACATCCTTGGCCTTCCAATTGGTAAGTATGCAATTTTTGGGGAAGACTCTAATTGAAATAGAATATTACTGCCTAGGCGCATCATAAAAATAACTAACATTTCATTACTTGGTCGACACTATAACTTCCACTCTACGCACTTGACATGTATTACTATAGGTGTGTATGAGAATAAGTCGACCTTCTTGTTCTACTTGACCCTCTAGCAAGGAGGTAAAATGTTATTCCAGGTACTGAGAATAAGTCAACCTTCTTGTTCTATTTACACATTCTAGCATGAGGCAAAAAAGCTAGCTATTATAAGTACCAACAATTAAAGCCAATACTAAGAGAAGAGGAGTGGTAATTTCACTCTCTCTGATCAATTGTCAAAATGTATACTAATACTAATAGTATTCTTTATGGATAATGACGTCAATATTTTCAGTGATACACATGTATGAATCAAGTAACTCTTATTGTCGATATTTCATTGGATTGTATATTTCAGGTCAGCATATCTATCTCAGTGCTAGAATCCTAGGTAGTCTAGTGGTTAGACCATACACACCAGTTACTAGTGATGATGATAAGGGTCATATGGATCTTGTAATAAAGGTGAGAGCACCCCCTACCCCCTACTCCCCCCCCCCTCCCCCTCCATTTAACCCCATCCTCTGTGAATGCTAGAATCCTAGGTAGTCTAGTGGTTAGACCATACACACCAGTCACTAGTGATGATGATAAGGGTCATATGGATCTTGTGATAAAGGTGAGAAACCCCTCCCCCATTCATCTATCAACTAGTATTTTCATCAAAATTTTTTATAAAAGATTTTGAAATACCTGTAAATCAACAGACAATATCTCAACTTATGCACCACTGAGGGTATAAATAATGACAAATATTGCAAATTTTAGCTGAAAGATGGCTAAAAGAAGATTTTTAGGTGAACCAATATGGTTTGGAAAAGGCCAATTTGAAATTGAATCTGTTCAATGATTGACAATGCCAATATCAACCTTACTGATAATTATGGTGAATATGCAGCACAATCTTAAAGAAAAATGGAAGACTTCTACAGAATTAAGTTTTCAAATTATTATATGTAGGTGTACTTCAAAAATGTGCATCCCAAGTTTCCTGATGGTGGAAAAATGTCCCAGTATCTTGAAGAGATGAATATTGGTGATTATATTGATGTAAGAGGACCATCAGGTCTGTTGGTGTATGAAGGCAAAGGTGAGTTAAGCTATACTTTTTACTTAGTTCCCACAGAAGTTAAAATTAATTTATGCAATATTTTTACCAAGTTATCTGCAGAAACTAACGGTAATTTATGCAATATTTTTGTAACGCTGGTCACAGAAACTTAGTTACTTTATGCAATATTTTACCAAGTTGTCCACAGAAACAATTATAATGGTTATGTCAAAGTATGGATGTGTTGTAAATTGTTATAGATTTCTCATGTTACTACTACTGTTATTGCGTAGGTAACTTAACCTAAGACTATTGGTGTTTGAACTGTAGAAGACAACACTTGGGTTCCTTACATGAAAAATAAGGGGTATTTCTTTGTATGGGGGTTGGGGGTGGGGGGTGATTACACAATCTAATCAGAAGCTATCTATCACTTATACACTGTATGTATATTTGTATAGGTGTATTTGCAATCAAAGCTGACAAGAAATCTGAAGCCGTGAAAAAGACGGCCATTTCTTTGTATGGGGGTGGGTGGGGGATTACACATTCTAATCAGAATCTATCTATCACTTACACACTGTATGTATATTTGTATAGGTGTATTTGCAATCAAAGCTGACAAGAAATCTGAAGCTGTGAAAAAGACGGCCAAGAAATTAGGAATGATTGCTGGGGGTACAGGTAAATACTGTTATTTTAGTTATCATTTGAATGCATGTGTGTCTGTCTGTGTGTCTGTGTGTGTGTGTGTGTGTGTGTGTGTGTGTGTGTGTGTGTGTGTCTCTGCAGGTAAATACTGTTATTTTAGTTATCATTTGAGTGTGTGTGTATGTGTGTGTGTATGTGTCTGTGTCAGTGTATGTGTATATGTATGTGTGTGTGTCTGCAGGTAAATATTGTTATTTTAGTTATCATTTGAATGTGTGTGTCTGTCTGTGTGTGTGTGTCTTTGCCTGTGTTTGTGTATGTGTATGTGTCTGTATATGTGTATGTGTCTATCTATGTATGTGTGTCTGCAGGTAAATACTGTTATTTTAATTATCATTTGAATGTGTGCCCTTACAAAACTGGACTGCTTATTAAGTAGTTCGTAACCATGTCAGAAGCATGTCACATGGTTATTTCAGTAAAAATAAGTATTTCATAGCATGTGTGTTGACGGCATGCTTATTTATGAATGTTCCACATGCTAACTCTAACATGTACATGGCTAATCTTAGAAATGTACAAGCTTATTTCACATGCTTAGCAAATATTAACATGTACATGGTTAATCTTAAAAATGTACAAGCTTATTTCACATGCTTAGCAAATATTAACATGTACATGGTAAATCTTAAAAATGTACAAGTTTATTTCACATGCTTAGCAAATATTAACATGTACATGGTAAATGTTAAAAATGTACAAGCTTATTTCACATGCTTAGCTAATATTAACATGTACATGGTAAATTCAAGACATGCTTTATGATCCGGGTGCATGTACAATATAAGTCATGCAATGACGTGTTGTTTCTCGCTTTTGCCGGGCATACATTTGATAAGAATTGGTATTAGTATTGTGAATGCTGAATTTAGTGGCTCCGATTACTGTTCATGTTAAATTTACCTGTATTTGAAAGAAAACTGGGGAGAAATCGATCTGAAAATCAAGGTCATATGTTCTACAACACATTGGACATGGAGGCCGCCATATTTGTTTACTTCATTTTCATAATATATTCATAGCTTCCCATGTGACCAGATTCCTGCGATCTTATTGGTTGAAATTCAAATATCGGCCATTACTGCATTGTCCACGGAAATTTGAACATTCAACATTCATGCTCGCGTTATCAGTCGTATTTTCAACACTACAAAATGTTTACAACAGTGGAACCTTTACCAAAAGCTGTTAAACCATACCAATTACTGATCAGGGTTACAATACAACCAACCCCTTGTGATTATGACATTTACGTGATTGTGGAGATACAGCTGCAAATGCAAGCATGATGTGTGTCTATCTGTGTGTGTGTCTGTGTCTGGGTATGTCTATGTATGTGTGGCTGTGTCTGTCTTGTGTGTCTCTGTTTGTGTACATGTGTCTGTGTGTGTGTGTGTGTGTGTGTGTGTGTGTGAGTGTATGTGCATGTGCATGTGTATGTGTGTGTGTTATTTTTTCCCCCACTTCTATGGGATAGAGGGCGAGTTCAGGATAAAGACTGTTTGCAAGCCGTTAGCTATTCTGTCCATGGCGCTTAAACTGTAACTATGCTAAGTCTCGCACTAGATGAGAGGTACGACTGTCGTAGTGCAGTCACAGCTCCAGCACCATACTAGACAGTTTAGCTAACAGATTGCAAGCTGTCTTTATCCTGAACTTATCCAGAGGATTTATGCCAGTGAGGGAGCTGTTTAACTTATATCATGTCTGACACTAGCATTTTCATTGCCAATGTATGTAATACACGGTTGTTGTAATCAAGTTGTATGTCTATCAAAAATAAAACTAAAATAATGAATTTCCACATACAGGTATAACTCCAATGTTACAATTGAATTTCCACATACAGGTATAACCCCAATGTTACAATTAATTCGTCACATCACCAAGGATCCTGAAGACACCACTGAATTGTCTCTATTGTTTGCTAACCAGGTGAGAAATGTTACACTTTGGATTTATAATATTATGGACATCACTTCATTGTTTTTTAAAAAAACTTTCAGTTTTGAAAGCTATGATGAGGAAAATCAAGATGTTATAATTACCTTGGGGGGGGGATCAGGGGAGGGGTATAATCTGTACTACTAAGCTATCAATATGGTAATCTGTGTGTCCTCTGATAAAAGATGATGTGTTGTTTCTGGTCAAAATGATAAAAGCCTGAGGGTTTTTCTTGTGAGTCACTACATACACATAGTATAAGGCATAGGGGAATACCAAATTTTGGTGGGTCAGTAGCAAATGGTGTGTGTCTGTGGTTCATGTGAAATTGGCTTACATAGAGCATAGTGGGGGTAGTTTTGAACAGCTTGATGGCTAAAAGCCCTCTAGTGTTAAAACAAGACTTAAAATGTCTTTAAATAGAGTGTAGTCCAGAGCTATAGTTTGAAAGACATAATGGGATCATGTTATTTTGTCACCTGTCAGACTGACAAGGATATCCTGGTACGTGAAGAACTGGAAGATTGTCAAAGAGCAAACTCTGATCAGTTTAAACTGTGGTATACATTGGACAAGGCACCTGAAGGTTAGTACCCTTGACTTAGTGTAAATCATACCGATACTGTATAGGAACTAGACTAAGATAAATATGCTTTCTGTAATGAAAGTATTCTCACAGAGAACCCTTGAATCAGTTCATAGAGAGGGGTGACTAAGGTAACATTTTACTTGTATGCATATCTAAGTACTTTCATCCTGCAGATAATCCCCAAAACTTCACTGCTATGCATTTTCAGCTGCAAATTAAGTATCGAACAACGTAATATCTACAATTGGATGATCATACCGCCACCTAGTGGTCAACTAACTGGAATTTGTCATTTTGATGAGGATTGTCTTCCATTCTGCAGCTCAATGCTAAAAACTTTGTGTTATAAGCTGTGTAAGTCATTAGATCTACCAAACTGATGAACAGTTTGGTCAGTAAGTGATTACAAAAATGACTTGAATCCATGACTAAACTTTGAATTTCATGTACATAAAAATTCTAACAAAGATAGGGTATGCACTTGAAGCAAGGGTACATGCAAGCCAATAGAAATCCAGTTGTATATGATGATACTTACAATTATCATGATAATTATTCAAAGTGAGAATAGATTTGTTGATTTTGTTGCCATCACATGCATATACTATTTTTTCTATTTTAGGATGGGAGTACAGTGAAGGATTTGTAAATGAGGATATGATCAAGGAACACCTGCCACCACCTGGTGATGATACCCTAATATTAATGTGTGGACCTCCACCAATGATAACATATGCCTGTACTCCAAACCTTGATAAACTAGGCTACTCCCAGGAAATGAGATTTGCATATTAAGTGATGATCACCTGTGCTCCCAGGGAATATGGTTTGCATAACTAATAATACCACCTGTGTTTTTTTAGGAACTGTGATTTGCAATTTGCATATTGAGTAGTGTCACCTGTATTCTTAGGAATATAATTTGCATATTAACTGACATCAACTGTATTCTTAGGACTTAATTTAAATGTTGAGTAGTGTCACCTGTATTCATAAGAATATATTTTGCATATTAACTGATGTCAACTGCATTCTTAGGACTTAATTTGAATGTTGAGTAGTGTCACCTGTATTTATAAGAATACAATTTGCATATTAAGTGGTGCCAAGTATATTCTTTGGGAACATGATTTGCATATTAGATGAAGTTCACCTGTTTAGCTGATTGATGGTATGAGCCATTGAGAATTGAATATTCTATAATTGTAGTAGATTATGTAGTAGGATGTAATAGAAAGAGTTTAACTTAAAAACTTCATGTCTTCCCAAATACTGAGAGTGAATTTTCAAGAAACCAATATGTACATGTAGTGTAGGGTATATAGAACAGGTATAAAATGAATAAGAAGGAGAACAAACCGAGAAAAAGTCTTCAAAATAATAACTTGTTTCAGTTACTGAAAATTTTAAAGAGAATCATGTAGTGATATTTTGAGGTGATTGGGTGACATTTATTTTGAAAAAAAAAAGCATTTTTTTTTTCTTTAAAAAAACTTCTTGGTGCTGTAAAAACAATTCAACTTTTGTATTTTCCATTCTAATGTAATCCCTGTAAATTGTATACATGGACATATCTACACAATTTCCTTGCAGCTCCTTGATATGGATGTACAATTGAATGTATACAAAATAGTGGTCACATGACATATACTACACCACATGATTGGCTGTCCTTATGAAGTTCCAGGATGTTTGAACTTTGACCTTTTGAACGATTATATTTTATACCTTAATGTCATGAACAAGCTTTAATTAATGTTTCAATTATTTACGATTATTGTTTTTGAGGGGAGAAGTATTTATTTCAATAACAGTATAGTGGTTTTGGTGAAAGCAAATAATAACTATGCGCAATTTATGACGTCATTTTAAGGTAGAAATTAATTATTTTGTAATGGTAATTCACTATAATCATAATTTTTGTTCTTTTCATATTCTGAGTTCTTGTTATTAAGGCAATTTCTTTGTACCAGTTTGTCACAAGTTTGAACCAATTTGTACTCGATTGCAACCAATTCACATAACTCAATAACTGTACAGGAGATAAAACCAGTATGAATTAGTTTGAATTTAGTTGAACTAGTTTTTATCAATTGAAGCTAGCACATGATAGAACCAGTTTGAACCAGTATGACCCAGTTTGAGTTCAGTTGACCCAGTTCACATCATTGGAACCATACACATAATAGAACCAGTATGAACCAGTTTACATCATTAGAACCATACACATGATAAAACCGGTTTGAACTGGTTTAAGCCTAACTTTGTACCAGTTCATTCATGTAAACCGTGCATAAAACTTTATAGTGTTACTCCATGTCAAGTACATTTTACAACAAACAGACATCATGTACTTATTAACTGATGACACAAACGAGTAAACGCAGTCAGCATCATAACTCAGTCATTGGCATCAGTTGTCATCAACTCTTGAAGCAGGGTTACAAACATAATACTAAAAGTATGCCTGTCATTGTCCAAAAAATTACCTTTACCTTTGACAATAAAGTATTACTAATACTTGAAATTTGAATAAGTGTGTGTGCAATTGAATTATCAATACAAATGTTCACTTCTTTTTGTGGGATTGCAGTGTTTTTCATAATTTTCTATGCATATCTTGTGAAGCTTAGCAAGTAGACATAACTTATAAGATGCATTGCCAATGGACAGCGCCCTCTAGAGGCATTGCAATGAACAGCGCCCTCTAGTAATCTAAAACAACAGTTACAATACATTAAAATTACTTGTGAAGCATGCGTATGTATACTTACTCTATTGTAACACAGTAAGTTGCAAGTATGTTTGTGAGAGCCATTTAAACAATCTATAGAAGTTATTTCTATCAGGGTATATTGGTGAAATAGGATGCCATGAATGTAAATATCATGGATGCTACTCTGATATGTCCAGCTGTGTCACTAGAGGGTGCTATTTAATGGATAGCACTAGTATTCCTGGGGCACGTTTGATTTGCACAATCATGATTATGATATCACAATCATGATTTTGCGTTTGATAAATACCACTCACAATTATGATTGGTAATCATAGTAATCATGCCCCGAACCATGATTGACGTGATTACAAGATGGCAGACAACGTAATCATAGGCTGACGGCAAGTTAGAAATGGCGTCAGATTAATCACAATCATGTTTGGGCAAATCAAATGCACCCCTGATATGTCAAGCAAGACAGTATGATGTTTAACAGTATGCTGTCATTCATTTATTGTGCAATGTTATGGCTAACACAGATAATAATCTTTTGTACTAGTGTATTTAATCTTTCCTCCTGTTTTACTAACTTGTTGTTTCCAATCACATACATGTACACTAATCAATGACTTTATAAACACACTAATTAGTGACTTGGTAAATGCTTGTACATGTGAGATGGACAGCAATCCCAGACATAAACAGATCACTTCCTATAAGGGATTTCTATACTCTATACTTCTTCCTTTATTGGTCAAGAATCAGACACATCTGTCCTATAAGAAGGGGAGGGAGGGAGGGAGGGGAGAGAGACGGACGGACAGGCGGAGGGAGGGAGGGAGGGGGAGAGAGACAGACAGACATTAACTTGGGAGCTGTGCAAAAGCTATGTCTGCTCATTTAATCAAAAGTCAGTGTTTGAAAGGAAAATCTTGTTTTTCAGATACAACAATGATGATAATATGTATCGCAATATTGTGAAGATGTGTATTATAAAATATGTAGCAAACATGTCAGTGTGTGAGAATGATTTATATTTGTATTACGATACATTATTTCACTGAATGACTTCTTTACACTGTGATAGAGGGCATTTGTCAACATACAGGGTAAAAGACTATATAAATGACTTCTTTACACTGTGTTAGAGGGCATTTGTCAACATACAGGGTAAAAGACTACAATAATGAATGAAATATACTGACTCATTTTTGCTGACATAAATTACATGATTTTATTCTGACAATTATTTCACATCAACTAAACTTTTAAACTATATATTCTGGCTCTATCTCAGTATTTTACAATCTTAGCACACACGCACATCCTAGAAAACACTCAGATTTCCTAGACATTGTTGATAAAAAATACAACAACAAATTCACTTCAGAGGCAACCATATTCTGATTTTAGTATGACAAGGTCAATTTCCAACTTCTTGTATTATTGGTATGTGTGAAATATAACTTGTAACAGACTTCAAAGTCATGGATGTAGGTAATTCTAAAAGTGGCCAATTAATTTGGAAACTTAAGTTGGGCAAATGAATGGGGTGGGTAGAGGAGAAGGAGCTTTTGAAATTCATGATTAAAAGTATGCTTTCTGAAAACACCCTCTCCTGAGCACAAGGAAATTTGAATTTAGAAAAGTAACAGAAAAAAATCTTTGTAAACACGATCCATGAATGAATCTGTCAAACCATGGAAATATGGGATGGATACATGTACACTTTACCATCTGTCTGGGACAATATTCAGAAGTCACGCATGCGTAAACAACGCGTGACTTCATATCCCTGAAGAAGACCACAGGACTCAGGTTGGAAGGTAGGATTTATCTAAGCATTTTGGTGAAGTACAAAGTTTACAATTATTTGTCACTATTCACCAGATGAGTCTTCATCATAATGGATATATAATTATTGAAACAAAGAGTTTTGAACCAAAGTAGTCAGTAAGAAATTATGGCATAGCCGGTTGTTTTCACCAACTACTGACCCTTTCATCTACATCCCTGAAAATGCTCACAATTTCTCTGTATACGCATATTTTCAAAGACTTCTAGAGGGCGCTATGTAGCTACTAAGTGTAACACATTTGTGGGTACCCTATGCTGTTGTTCCGTAGAAAACCATATTTTCATTTGGAATATTTCTCCTGCTACAAGGAAATCCATGTGAATTAAATTTCCATGAGTACTTCCTGTGTCTTATTTTGACAAAATAATAGTATAACTTACAACAGTTTTCAGTGAAAATTTAAAATTGCTTGATGATCAAGAATTCACAGTATCATAATTTGAAATGACTTGCCCATTCATATATTCACAAAATTTCAAACAAGAAATCACGCAGTAACACCAAATCAAAAAGTGTATATATCTTCATAAACCACAGCCTCACCATCTATGATGCATTGATATTTTGCAGTGTCGTGGAAGAAATATCGGCTCAGGTTTGCAAGAATGGTACATAATTACATAGAAAGTTGTGTATAACCACTGCTCACTGAAAGAACTCTCCTTTTCCAAAACTCAACTAATTCACACAAGGATATTTTCTGTAAATACTTGAATGAGCAAATTTTCAAAGTTTAGAGCATGTAAGCCCCTTCCCCAACAACACTGGTTAAATTCAGAGAGCCTTAGGGGGCTTTATGAGGCCCCTCATTTCACTATGAAATTGCATTGTACTGAATTTGACATTCAAATGTTAGCAGAGAAGGGGTTTAACAGTCTTGATCATCCAGCAACTGTGTGATTCTTTATTTTAATATACGGAAACTATAGGTGTTTACAGAACGACAAAATTAACCCTATAACACCACTATAATCTGTAGTCTATGTTGGATAACATTTTCATCAAATCTTTTTAGTCCAAGTCTGGATGTCATTACTATGAAAGAAATCCCTACAAAAAATGTGTACATTCTAGACTTTGTCTGTACTTCAACAAAAATAAAATCCAACTTCATTTTTCAATGAAAATCACATCGTTTAAAAATACAGTAACCACAGTACTAGCATTTGTAACATCTCCCCCAACACACACACACTTCAGAGTTCAATGACCAACTCAGTAAAAACACAGGTTCTACACTGTGACCTGATGTGTGTTATTATAAGTATCAAAATAAAAATCATGTGAAAAAAGCACAAAGATATGTGAGTCTACATCACCATGGAAACAATAACAGTTGTGGAGATATTTGCAGTGTACATTCAAATTAGCATCATCAACATGTAATTTGTTATTTTATAATGTGCACCAACAAATAAGAATATACGGTAGATTTCACACATACCATGAATATACACAAGAATTGACGAAAATGACATGTAAAATATCATATAATAATTGAAATTCCTACATCAACAACACATTTTTTATCTGGTTAATCAGAGCTACACTTTCTCCTTTGTATGTAAAAATAATGCCTCTCTTTGAACTCACTAGTTTACTTCTCTGTGTTATGTAAATCAGCTCATACATATGCAAAAAATAAGCCTTGTTCTTTAAGCTTATTTCTCTACTTGCATGTGCTGTGCTATGTAAATTAGTTCACACATATGCAAATGCCATGTACTTTCCTATTTCAACTCGGGCATATTAATGAGTGCTATGTAAATTAGTTCACACATATGCAAATGCCACAAACTTTCCTACTTGGGCTCATTTGCATAATAATGAGCAATATGTAAATTGCTCATACATATGCAAATGCCATGTATTATCCTACTTGAACTCTTGAATATTAATGAATGCTATGTAAATTAGCTAATGCATATGCAAATATGTACTTCCCTATTTGAGCTCATTGGCCGATTGATGAGTGCTATGTAAATTAGCTCATATATATGCAAACATTATGACAGCAAATCTACATACACAAAGTATAAAATATGACATTTATGATACATGGAAAAGATAACTTTCTTGGTTATCTTTTACACTTAAACACAGAAATGTAAAATAAAAAGCTGAACACCATCATTTGTATCACAAGAACTAACTTACATTATTGTAGACAATTTTGGGGAAAAACCGCAGACAAATACTACAAACATTATGTGAGGACTTGTTGCAAAATAGGAAAAGACCCCCTAACATAACTTTGATTTGTATCACCAAGCAAAAGTGACCCGATTTCTACATTTGTTCACAGTAAGATTGTCTTTTGAGTACATTAGCACACCTTCCTCTGCAGGAAATTTTATTTAGAAATTCACCATCACCATGTTGAGTCATTTTGGGATCACTTTTTTCTCTACTGCAAATATTTTCCTGCGAAACCCTGAAATAATTTTTGAAGATTTCAGAAAACTTGTTTGCTCTGGCATTGTGTTTATATTATCAATGTTCCAAGGTGCACACTATTTTCAAACTCAACAAAGATGGCTGGTGTGTTTTCAAGAACCTTACCCCTTATCATAATTGATTTGTATTTTTGTATGGTTTTTGGACTAATAGTTATCACCGAAATATTAATATTAAGGAAGTAATTTGCATAATACTGGTATTTGATGGTTCGGTCTCTTGAAGTATCTTATTTCAGATGCTGAACTTTGACCCTCATTTGCATATGTATGTGTTACAATGCTCAAAGGAAATTTGCAGTTTATAGTGAAATTATCCTGATCTAGAACAGTGGTACAAAATACATAACATTATACACTTGAAATCACTAATCAATCAATTCATGTACCAATGGCAAGATTTGCAATTATTAAAACCAGGAGACATTCAAGTCCATAAACAAATCAGATACTTAAATACTAATGCACTTTCCTATTCACCGAGTTTAAGCAAATCCAAATTTTCACCAAGATTTGGCAAAAATTTTCAAGAAATGTTTTGACTCTGTGAGTAGAATTCTCATTAGTAACAATGAACCTGGATTCCATGAATATTCATTCTTACAAATATTTAATGATTGGCTGAATTTATCAAGCTACAGATTGACGGTGAACTTCCCTAATGGTAACTTTGACTATTTGATACCATTAAACAAAACATAATATTAATATGCAAACAAAACAAAGTTGATTAATTGATAAATGACACTTATAGCACCTATGTAATCATCATTACTGCTGACAGCTTTGAATCTACATTGTGAACTTTGACCCTGGATTACCAGATGTATATGTTTAGAACTCAATACATCTTGGAACTTACTATATTCAAGCAGAATACAATTAAAATTGCATCAGTAAAATCAAAGTTGCAGCATTGATTGATTTTCAAGTTCAAACATTAAACTCATTTAAGAGCTAAGCAGCAAGATAATAAGTTAAAATCATTTCTAAATTTCTTTCAGTTGCAGGGACAAACTTCACAGAATTATTGCTTATAGTAGATTATGTTCACAACAGCACAACTATAGAGGGCGCTGTATGTGGCCCATGTGCATTTTCATATCACACTTTTTAACAGAAAGCTTTGCAGTGGCAAAATAATTTCACGCTAGATTATATTTGAAATCTACATTTTGGCCCCCTTTTACATGGTTTCCCCACAAACTGCTACTTTTGAGAAGTCAGGAAGGGTTGTGAGAGTCTTGACATGCAAATCAGTGCATTATCATACAAATTCTGATATGCAAATAGGATCATTAGCATATTAATTTGCATATATATATTTGCTCTTAATGCACTCTGCTAACTGTTGACAAGCTAACATCAATCACAAGAAACCTAGGCACACAACATAATGAGGTAATAGACTTTTGGCCACAAGCTTGTCCTGTTCACATGGGTACAGATGGCATATATTACATTATGCACAAATCAGAAAACTCAACTGAGGTCGTAAATGTATATATGCCAGCAATATTGTCAAATCATTACAACACTCCATAACAGAAAATCTCATGTACATTATATATACTATAAGTTTGATTTCACTTCTGACTTGCTAAATACTATTTGTTTGTTTCAGTCAACACAGTTCATATAGACCTTAGTCTATGGTGAACAATTCAATAGGGAATTTGCAAACCTGCCATGTTTGAATGTTGCATCATGGGAAATGTGATAATAAATACTAATCAAATAGTATTGTAAACAATGTTGATACATTGTTTGTAACCACCAATGATCAATTCATACTTACCTTGACCATTGTGGGAGGATTTTTTTATAGGTAGCTCCAGATTAGATATATCAATAACCACAGTCCTTTGCATCTGAGCATGCTCAGTCTGGATTGCAAGTTCCCTATTGAACTCACTTCTCACCAATTTCAACTAAGATGGATGATGCTAGAAATTTAAGACTGGAAAGTCCTCTGTAAAATTTTTAAAACTGATTTAATACAAAGTAATCAATGCTTCATCAAGCAGATACATTATTCTGTCTCTTTCTACATATCAAAATCGAACACACACAAACACACATATCCCTTCTATCCTCAAAGTTGCTAAGTCCAATAACACTCTTCCTTATAGAATGTAGACAGAATAAAATAATCTTTGACCTTATCAGGTCAGAGGTCAATTTATAACCATAGACTTGAATTCATTATGTGCAAACCCTCCACCAGCTTAAGATCAATCCATGGATAAAATGTAACCTTTGACCTGGTCAATTCTGAGGTCAATAAATATGACCTTTGTTTACGCTTCAGAAGGACACTGTGACCTTTGACCTAGTCAGTTCAATGGTTAATGTATATGACATTTGACCTCAGTTGTACTGAACAAGTAAACACATATATAATATGGAGCTATAATTTATACAAAATACTACAGCTAGGGAGAGCATCTTCTGAAATTCTTTCACCCATCTCTTGTGGATTGCTTTCCTTCTGTTTTCACTCTTTTCTCCCCCCGTCAGAGTCACTGTCGTCATCGTCATCGTCATCGGTCGGTGGTGGTGTGGAGGATCTGGAGCTTGTTGGTGATGCCGGCACCGATGCTGGTCTTGGCATCATGTACATCTAAATTTGAGAATACAATCATGGAAAACAAATCAAATCAAGGCTATTGCATGATTCATAACACAGTAGCTTCCATTGGATTCCTGTGGTTAGAGAGCTCAGAGCTCAGGATTAGCAGTTGGGAGGTATTGGTTTCAAATCCTCCTGGAGACAGGGGATTTTTCTGTGACCGACCCAAACCCAGAGTGTAGTTTCTACAGACTCAATGAGTAGGCTTGCATCACTCAGCCGTGTCTCACTCACAAACCCAGGGTGAATGTTCTATAGACTCGATGGGTAGACTGTATCACTCAGCCGTGTCTCACTCAGAAGACAAGTGTAAATTTGTGGGGACTCCTGGAGTAATGACTCGAACAGTCAGAGACAATTACTCACATGGAGCCAACAGGTGCTATGTTTGCCTGGGTGACTCTGGGATAGCCTGTAGACTGACTTGCCTTGACAGTTCCACATAATGTGATATAGAGTGTGCAATATAACCCTGTTATGTAGTCCCACACATGAATGGATTTCTATAGAAATGTTTGATTTTATATTTATATGTGTGTCTGCATAAAAAGAAAATCGCTGGCAGCAATTTCCAGGACAAAAATTAAAAAGAAAAATAAGCCCAGTATCTTACAATCTAAACATATATGTGTCTGTCATCTTTAAAATAAAATATGAATGATACATACCGTTGTTGGGTTGTCATGCCGACTGTCAACTAGATCTGGATGTGTCTTTTGTAGTGCCATCTGACGAGCTTTACGATAATACTGAAATAAACAAATTATGAAATGACATTTATGGATCAACAATATATACTCTTTGCAAATAAACAACTTGAATTATGAAATGAAATTTATGATAAATTTATTTCTGAAACAATCTAAATACAACCTGATCAAAGAGAAGGCTTGATAGTGAGGGTTAGGATTTGGTTATGACCAGTGGTTATGTGGCAATGAACAAAACCATGAACAAAATATATGTAAATGAACTCTTTGCAAAAGACCATTACAGGATTGACTGATTGACATGTTTTGATTACTACTAATAAAACAATATGGCATATACAACATGGATACATGTGTTTTCTACTCCAGTAAAGGTTATGGAGATTTTGATTTCTGGTAGTCACTAATAAAAAAAATACAGTGATAACAACATAGAATATGTGTTGCAACATGTGTTGCCTTGAAGTCTTAGGAGCCCTACATTGGTAAAGGTTATGGAGGTTTTAATTACTGGTAGTCACTAATAAAATAAATACAGTGATAACAACATAGAATATGTGTTGCAACATGTGTTGCCTTGAAGTCTTAGGAGCCCTACATTGATAAAGGTTATGGAATTTCTGTAAACAGTACTCCTAGAGGCCAAGCCATAAAATCTATCCTATAACATAATATTGCAAATAAGTTTAAATTTTGTCCTCATATCTCATAATTTCACACTCTGTTCTTAATTTGATTATACTCTCCTTAATCAAATTAGTATAACAATTAGCATGTAACAGTATGACAGAATAATTAAGGAGGGTCTTACCAAGCCAAGACTCTTCCAATCAAGCAAGTCACTGAGACGCTCAGTACGATTCCTTTGTATGATACGTTGCCTTCTTGTCAGTCGTGTGAAATCAAACATATACTGAAACAACAAACAAACAAACATACACCATCAGTCGTGTGAAATCAAACATATACTGAAACAACAAACAAACAAACATACACCATCTGTCGTGTGAAATCAAACATATACTGAAACAACAAACAAACAAACAAACAGTCAGTCGTGTGAAATCAAACATATACTGAAACAACAAACAAACATACACCACGTCATGTGATATCAAATGTTTACTGAAACAACAAACATGTCATGTGATATCAAAGTATACTGAAACAACAAACAAACATACTCTATCACTTCTGTGGTGTTAAGTGGTTTAACAGCGAGGTAGGTGAATGAACTTTGCATTCCTGCAATAGCATGGTGAGAATTGGTGGTGATAAGGTTAAAGGGTGATACATTACCTGTGCAAGTTGTTGGACAGACTCTTCAAGACCTTTACTTCGTCTATCTACTATATAGATACCATAAGAGGTAGGGTCCGCTACATGCTGGGATATAAAACAACCAAATCCTGACAAGTTGGTAGTTACACTTGGTATACCCATTACAGTACATTCCGCTGTCAAAGATAGAAACAAAGTAAAACATTAAAGGCCCATGTTTCAATCCTAGGTCATCTCATTCGTGTTATCTTAATAAGGATTACATGGGATCACTCTATTACTCTAAATCAACTTTTCTTTATCTCTGCCAATCAAACAGTTGTTACACTTAGATTTTAATCCTAATCAAAACTAGGCCTTTAAAAACATGTCAGATTAGGAGAAATATTTGGGAGAGAAAAGTTGTATCGTGCAGAGCCATAGAAAATTTGTCCAGAACACGAGAATGATATCAAATTAGTATAACTCTACTCATAAGATAACTCTGATGCTAAAATGTGGGATTCAAACATTGGACTTTAAAATATTTATATCGTGTCACATGATGTGCAGGCTAAGTTGCACATATTTGGACAGAAAATACAGCATTTATGTTCTGGTTCTTCTATGTAATGACAAGGCAAGTCTATGTGATTGGTTCTACATGGTGTTCAAAATGTGAGTAAAGTGCTCAAAATTGCTAAAACTTTCACCATTTTTTCTTGAATTAAGCTGACACAAGTATAACCATAATCATATCCTCATTCAACCAGAAACAACGATTTACAGGAGGGCTGTGTCATTACGCAGGTTTGACTTGTAGTGACAAGACTCCCTATGTCACTCATATTTCCATTGGCTGAATGAAGACATATATTGAATCTCACCTGGTGTATATCCCCATGGTTCATAGTATGAAGGAAAGACCCCAAGATGACAACCTCTGACAAATTCCTCATAATCACACGCAAACAGTGGATTGGTTGATGACAGGAATTCAGGATGGAAAACAACCTACAGGTGAAACAAATACTGTGTTAAACTGATTTGATAAAGAATGGATTCTGGAGAGTCATTTCATGATTTTACATCACCTACAATTACTTGTAATTTCAGAGAAACATTAAGTTGGTCTTGTGTCTTATAGAACATCTTTGCTATGGACTATTGCATCATGGGAGTCAGCAGAAATAATATATTCATGGGTGAACAATGTATATTCATGAGAGATGTTTTACACTGAAGGGAATAAGCACTCAGGAGTCATGATGTCATGTAAAATCATAAAATGACTCCAAAACCTATAGTTCGATGAAAATGTCTGCTACCTGGAGTGGTGTCCCCCTGTAAGTCTATTCTGCAATAACACCACCAACCATTAAATGTATGTATGACTCTATGTTCAACATAATGGTATTGTATAAATGAACTCTATGTGTTCTGTGGATGGATATTTTCAAACTTGAAATGCTAAATCTGTTGGTGAGACAGCGGCCACCAAGTGTCCATGACCTACCTTGACCCTATCATGTCTGTTGTTGAAGAGTTGTACACGTCTAATGTGATTGAGTACAGGATCATGGCTGTCATCAACTACATTATGAGTACACACTGGTGGTAGATTAGGTCTCTGTGAAAGAAACAACAAATAATGAACATGACATTATTCAATATTACAGCTAAGAAATCATTTGACAACGATATGGAAATCATTCAGCAGTGAGAACAATACCTGCCTCCAAATCAGGCCAATGTCCAAGTGCAGCTGACTGAAATGAACACAGATAGTAATTTAAAGTTTCTACGTTAATTGTTTGAAAACATTGACAACTAAGTAGTGTTGACTAATACTATGAATTTCCATCACATCAAACAGTAATTTCAAATACTTTAAACTCAAAGACAGAATCCATGACTCAGCGAAGATTGTTGATTTTTCTCTGCATTATATATATGATGTTCAATTCTGAGTCTTAATAATTTAGTGATGGTCTCATAACAATTTGAATGAATCATGGAAAATGTGTAGATTTTTCTTTTTTCCTTTCATTTTAAAGGTTGGGGATTTGGAATGGAATCAATTAGTACAAAATAAATTAATGATTCCAAGACTATTTATAGCTGTAGTTTCCTCTCACAAATGTTTGCCTTATCAAATGAGTGTTACTAGATTCATACTTCTCAGTTAAGCAGGTTGTAACTCCTTTATGGACTTGCTCAAGTCTCTGGCCTTTTTTTCACTCTTTATGTGAATTTTCTTTTAAATACAGTTGTATGAAATAGCGACCTGAGTGAGTGATTGCGAGCAGTAAGGCAAAAATTACACTCATAATAGCCATACCTCTTGAGAGACTGCTAGTAACTGGGGCAAATTTTAAAAAAAATGTTGACCACATTTTCCTTCACAAAATTTGAAATGAATAACAAATTCAAAACATTTGAAGATTATGAGACAGAAAATCTCCCAAGAGATTGATGTTAGTCTAACTCCTCAGCCAAAATTTAGATAGCTTTTTTTTCTTTCCATGGTTATAGTACAGGTAAAGTAAACATCATCTATGTAAACAAGATTAAAAGTATCTATGATTCCCTTACAACTTATACACATGTAGTGTCTATCCAGACATAGACATGTAGGTAAGTGTCTATACAGATATATATATGTAGAGTCTATCCAGACATATATACAAAATGATATATATCATACCTGCGTTGCATATATACATCTTTTCAGTTTAACAATATCTTCAGATCTCAACATCTCTTTCCCATCAGGTAGTTTACCACTAATACAATAAAACACATTAAAGAAACATATTTTTTCTAATCTAACATAGTTCAGTAGTCTGGCAATGAAACACATGGGAATACTGCAATTGTCGGTACCTGAAATAAAATATTACTGCCTAGGTGCATCATAAAAATAACGAACATTCTTCCTTGACACCATAACTTCTGCTCCACGTGCTTCACATACATTTACTATAGGCACATGCGAAAAATAAGTTGACCTTCTTGTTCTATTTTGACCCCCTAGCATGAGGTAAAATACTATTGCAGGTACTGAGAATAAGTCAACCTTCTTGTTCTATTTTGACCCGCTAGTATATGGTAAAATACTATTGCAGGTACTGAGAATAAGTCATCCTTCTTGTTCTATTTTGACCCGCTAGTATAAGGTAAAATACTATTGCAGGTACTGAGAATAAGTCAACCTTCTTGTTCTATTTTGACCCGCTAGTATAAGGTAAAATACTATTGCAGGTACTGAGAATAAGTCAACCTTCTTGTTCTATTTTGACCCGCTAGTATAAGGTAAAATACTATTGCAGGTACTGAGAATAAGTCAACCTTCTTGTTCTATTTTGACCCGCTAGTATAAGGTAAAATACTATTACAGGTACTGAGAATAAGTCAACCTTTTTGTTCTATTTTGACCACCTAGCATGAGGTAGAATGTTACTGCAGGTACTGAGAATAAGTCAACCTTCTTGTTCTATTTTGACCCCCTAGCATGAGGTAAAATACTACTACAGGTACTGAGAATAAGTCTACCTTCTTGTTCTATTTTGACCCCCTAGCATGAGGTAAAATACTACTACAGGTACTGAGAATTGAAAACATCATACTCTTATAGATATAAAAATATGGTACATTTTACTTCTGCAAAAATCTGAAAAATGTACGATACTTTTCAAGAAATATCAAACACAAAAAATCTGGTGTCATTAAAATTTTGGGAATATCAAGATTTCCATGGGGGACTTTTCAAAATGACAGCATTGAAAAGTTGAACTAAAACCAAGATGAAAACTTACGCTAGTGCTGCTTCAAACATTCGGGTTCCTATCTTCTTTTGGATGTCTGCAACAGTTTCTTTCAGTTGTTTGGATACAGCTTGTCCTTTCAAGGAATCTACATTAAAACTATTGGTCCTGGCTGGGAATATGAGGAACGCCACCACTGTAACATCACTGTTACATGACTGTAAACAAACGTTGATTTTTACTTTTCATTTTAAGAATGCCAAAAAAACATGAAATTTAAAAAAAAAAAAAAAAAAAAAAACCCAGGGTCAAAGGTTACTGAGAGTTCAAAGGTCAGTAGATGTCCTTTCAAGGAATCTATGTTAAAACTATTGGTCCTGGCTGGGAATATGAGGAACGCCACCACTGTAACATCACTGTTACATGACTGTAAACAAAGTTGGTCAAACAGGGTCAAAAGGTCACTGAGAGTTCAAAGGTCGGTAGATGTCCTTACATTAAAACTATTGGTCCTTGCTGGGAATATGAGGAACGTCACCACTGTGACATCACTGTTTATTGTAGCTTGGCATAGAGCAACTCCTGTAATCAACTTCTGTCTCATGTATAAATACAACCATGGAGAGAGTACTGGACTCCATTAATTATATTATACTGTAGTCTGATTTAGTTTTCAAATTAAGGAAAAGTATAAATTGGTAAACAGTAAATCAATTATTCTATTCTTTGGAACTCCTGTAATCAACTTCTGTCTCATGTATAAATACAACCATGGAGAGAGTACTGGACTCCATTAAGTACAGGATTAGACTGTAGTTTGATTTAGTTTTCAAATTAAGGAAAAGTGTAAATTTGGTAAACAGTAAATCAATCTTACAATTATTCTATTCTTTACATGGTATGTTTTTACATCACTTACCTTCATATAATGGTTAAGTCTGGCCAATGATTCTATAAACAGATCTGCTCCTTTATTTGAGAATTCGTAACGTCCAGCGATAAAGAAATACAATGTCTTGTCCAAATTAAAATCATAATGCCTGTCAATGCAAATAGTAAAAACAATTTTAACAAATTTAAGACACATTTTCGTAGCACTGTCCAAAATAAGTGTTATGATTATAGTATTATATACTATTTCTATTGGTACAGACCTATAACAACACAACCATTTATATTTCCTCAACTCCCTACAGAGTATGCAGTCCGTACTGACATTTTGTGCACATGATTAAATCCTTAGCATAATAATTTCTGTCCTACCAGGTTCCAATTTATACATCTGAGTCGACTGGGATACAATGGCAGTACTGTCGCTAAGTTCACATGATTAAATCCTTCACAACATGACATCTGTCCTACCAGGTTTCCATTTATATAGCTGAGTTTATTGGGATTCAATGGCAGTACTGACACTAGTACTTAGGATTGAATTCTTCACATTGTATCTATCCTACCAATGCCCATTCATACATCTGGGTTATAAACCAAGGTATACCATACCATGGTAAAACATTTCAGTGCATGAATGAATGAACAACCAATGCTGTCAGGTAGTAGATTTCCAGCTTTAGTACCATATAAACTTTTATCACTCAGAATGAAATCATCTCTGAAAAGTCACTAACCCATAAAAATGTCCTCGGATGAAATCATTAATTTTTTCCTTAGCTTTGGCATGGAGGTTCTGGAATTCATGGATAGCTTGGAATTTGATGACATTCAAACCATTGGGTAATATCATATCTATTGGATAAAAAAATCATAAATTACCATAAGTAAAATATTGAAAACAACACAGTGAAATGTTAATAATTTGGTTCTATGTTTGATTCATACATTTCAAATGCTGATAAAGTCATTGTATGTAAACATTGACAATTAATTAGATACACCTACAAACATCTAATTAACATTTAATTCAGGAACTGTTTAAAATGTGCAATGTTAGGAGAGACCAAATATTGTAAACCTAGGTATTTTCGCCACTACAAAATTTCGTGATTTCAGTCTTCAACTAGTTCCTGCAGTCTAATGTTTACACATTTCGAAGTCTGACATACTGTGTTTTATATACAAGAAGGCAATTTTAGTCACTACTTATTTTCAAGTTTCTGTTTTCCAGCAAAATAAGTGAAAAGAACTCGTAACGAAAGTTTCTAGGATTACCGTATACTAATTATTGAATTGCCAGTTTCCTATTCTCTATTCTATCAACACACACTAATAAAGTCTTCAAAAACAGTTATATAGTGCACGTAAGTGATTGCTAAGGTAGCACTCTCTCATGACAAAGTGTATCTTAATTAAGTTATACAACCTTCTGGTAGCCAATTATTTGCTCTAATAGCACCCTAGTGAGTTATTGTATATAGTGCCCTCGAGTGGCCAATTATTTTTGTATAATGCCCCATTGTGACAGCATATGTACACTGTATCATAACAATTCCATTAATTTTCTCACCTGGTTTTCTTCTCAGCAGATGTTCACATTCAAAAGCTGTGATTTCAGACACTGTAGTAAAGATATTAGCACAATTAGCAGCAGCTCTCTCAATACAGTATCGATGGTAAATACCTCTCTCACCTGCTTCCTTGTCAACATCAAACTATCGGTAAAGAAAAACAGAATCAGACATATATAACGACATAAAATCTGTAAAACTGAGCAGTGTTGAATTGTCATGGCAACATTCAGTCTAACATCCTGTAAGGTGTGAAATATTCTGTGCCTTTTAGGAGTCTTAACATAAGCCGTCTTAGAAGTTTCTGATTACCCGTTCCTTAAAATTCTGTGACCAACAACATCTCTGGTTTTTCAGAAACAGTGAGTACAATGAGTTTAAGACTTTAATGTCCATTCTTATCTAAGTAGTGTATATTAATTCTATGAGATTCAAAACTCTTAAAACTGCAATGAATAATCCCTGGTCTAGTCTGTAAAATATGCCATGGTTTTTACCCATATCAGGTTTTGTTAGACTCTCTCACAGTCCTCAGAGCTTCACATAAATAGCTAAAACTTGGGTTGTTTTGTATGTACCGATATCTACTGCATAACTGTACTCGTATACTAGTATCCCAGTGTCCCTGTACTGTGCACCCTCATCGATTACACAGGGCTAACCTTTTGTTGATGTACATGTGTTAGGCGACGTCGAGCTTCACCTAGCACATCAACAAAAGGTTAGCCCTATGTGACGAGGACGCACAGTACAGGGATACTGGGATACTAGTATATGAGTACAATTATACAGTAGATATTGGTACATACAAAACAACCCAAGTTTTAGCTATTTATGCAAAGCTCCGAGGACTGTGAGAGACTCTACAGGTTTGGCGTGATAGCTGATAGCATGGCATGAATGTCATGTCTTACAGACTATCCTAGGCCCTGATCCAAACACCCTACAATGGTTGGGTAGCCAATAAGCTACCAACCTAGACACTCAGCTATCAAGCTGCACAACACTGTGAATGAAAGGTTCTGTTTGATGCTCTCAATATAAGATATGCCATGTCACTATGTCCTCAACATGAAGGGGTATACCAATGCATGAGGGCGCTCTAACACAGAGTAACTTACAGACTACCGTACTCTCCATGTAGCTGTTATGGAAACTTCTGAAGATGTTGTTGGGTACAGAGATATTACAGATAAAAGAAAATGTACATAGTAAAATCATACGACAGTGTCAATTTACAAGTACAGTGTACTGGTCCACATAGCCAGATCTCTTGAACAAATAAACTACTAAAATAGCCTTTGTTACAACTCTCATGGCTAATGTTAAAGACTGCAATGGTTGGTATAATATGGAATGAAATGATACTAAGGCTGCAAGAACCAAGTCCATCCTGTAAGAGGTTGCAGTAACATGAGATGAAATGTTTAAGGTTAACACTGCAAGTGTGGATATTAGATGCCAGCCTGTAAGGAGGCTAGAAAGATGGCAAAGATAAAGTGAGGCTTCTATTGCTGCAAAGAAGAATGATAATTTATATCACTAATTAGAAGAGACGGCTTCTCTTCAAGATTTATGACGCATCTGTATTAAAAGATTGCCAAATGAAATCACCATTACTGCAAGTTGTTGTTTGAAAGCGGAAATTCTACAATTAAGATTGCTCTAAACATATGTATGCAAGACAGCTTTTTATTGCTTAGTATCACCTGATACAGAATGCTAAATACTATATTTACTAATGTGTTGTGCAGAGCAAGCAAAATGTGTACAGAAAACATTGAATATAACTATACACAACTTTGTAATATGTCAAACAGATAGATATGTCTACAAGTACAACGTGTGAAATATAGCCCTGCAGGATTACTGCTCAATTTTTTATTTACTCTGCAGATACAGATAGACTTTATTGAAAGACAAACATCTGTACATAATAGCATAAACCAGTAGGGTCTATGATAACAGTACAGAAATGTATACTGCATTCCAATTTTATGGTAGTCTATCATGTATGTCCTATAGCAAGTATAGAGAATAGACTACATGGAATGCACCCAGAACTACAGATAATTATGTACCCTGTCACGTAGTTAATAAGAGAATTTCTGACTTTCAACTTTACAGCTTCAAATAATAAAATAATTCTGCTGAAATGATTGATTGATTGATTGATTGATTGATTGATTAATTGATTGATTGATTGATTGATTAACTTATTGCCAGACTGAAGGATTGACTTACTAGTTCATTGGTTAGTTGGTTGATAG